>NW_007726124.1:1710097-1711172 GCF_000696425.1 Galeopterus variegatus
GGCCATCCCTATATGGGATCCAAACCCATGGCCTTGGCGTTATCAGAACCACACTCACCCGAGTGAGCCACGGGCCGGCCCTTACTTTAATTTTTGAACAAACATTTGTTGAGGTTCTAAGCCAAGTGCTGGGGATATAAATGTGAAGAAAATAGTTTCTGTCCTCAAGCAAGATCATAATTTAATGATGGAAACAGCCACTTAAAAGATTATAACTACAATATGTAATTATAATTATAAGATAGTGTGGTATCCACAACTGTAAAATGACTTTTGTCCCTTGTGAATTATGTGTTTTAGAATTTCAGTGTTTTAAAATATCAAAGAGAACATGCCCAGGGTCCTAGCCAGGAGCCAAGGGCAGCTCCCTCCACTTGGAAGCCAGCAAGAGAGCCTGCCAAAAACACCACTTCTGGACTGGTGGCCCACCACAGCCATGGTTGCCTCAAAAGTGGCTTGAGGCCACAGTAGTAGCCATAGCCACCATGCAGGCAGCTCGCCAAACACTCTACTGCATTGACACAAGAACAGTCACCAATAGAGACCAGAAAAAGAAGAGGACGTCTCTCCTCCAAGCCCAGTCCAGCATAATAGAAGGAGCAACTGCTCTACCAGATGAGCAGACATCAATGTAGAGATACTAGAAATACGAACACCCAAGAAAAATATGACACCACCAAAAGAATACAGTAATTCTCAAATATCAGACCCTATAGAGCAGGAAATCATTGAAATGACTGAAAAAGAATTCTGAGTAACTATTTTAAGGAAACTCACTGAGATTTGAGAAGACTTGGTTAGATAAAATAATGAAATGAGAAAAAAAGTCCAGGATATGAAGGAAGAAATTTGTAAAGAGATTAATACCTTAAAAAAGAATGTAGTAGAACTCTTGGAACTGAAAGATTCACTCAACAAAATAAAAAACACAACCAATAGCTTAAGGAACAGGCTAGAGCAAGCAGAAGAAAGAATTTCTGATCTTGAAGATAGTCTTTTAGAAATAACACAGGCAGGGCCGGCCCGGTGGCGCACTGGATAGTGTGCCGCTTGGGAAGCGCGGCGGCACTCCCAC
>NW_007726124.1:1711752-1712694 GCF_000696425.1 Galeopterus variegatus
CGAGGGTTGCAATCCCGTTGCCGGTCCCCGGTCCGGTACGGGGGCAACACTGAGGGTTGCGATCCGTTGCCGGACATGGAAAAAAAACAAAAAAAGAAAAAAAAAAAAAAAGAAATAACGCAGGCAGACAAAAATTTTAAAGTTTTGAAAAAAGAATTTAAAAAGATGTAGAAAATCTAAGACAGCTAGCAGACAACCTTAAGCACACAAATATTTGAATCATGGGTGTTCCAGAAGGGAATGAGAAAGGAAAAGGCATGGAAAAACTTACTCAATGAAATAATAATGGAAAACTTCTGGGGTTTTAGAGAGAAACACAGACCTTCATATCAGGAGCCTCAAAGATCCCCAAACAGATTCAACCCAAAAAGTTCCTCTCCAAAACACATTATAGTCAAACTGGCAAAGTTCAAAGACAGAGAGAGAATCTTAACAGAAGCAAAAGAACATCAAGTCACATATAGGGGAGCCCCTATCAGACTAACAGCAGAATTCTTAACAGAAACTCTAAAGGCCAGAAGAAAATGGGACGATATATTCAAAATACTGAAAGAAAAAACTGCCAGCCAAGAATACTATACCCAGCAACACTATCCTTCAGAAATGCAGGGAAAATACTGTATTTTCCAAACAAAACCTGCAGGAGTTTGCCACCACATGACCAGCCCTTCAAGAAATCCTCAAGGAAGTCCTGCATCTGGAATAACAAAAACAATAATCACTACCATGAATACACAAGAAAGAACAAAACACACTGGTAGAACACAAATGCAAATGAGAAAGAGAAAGAAACTAAACCTTACCACCACAGAAAACCATACGGACAATGCAATAATGCCCTGCTTTATTTATGTATTTATTTTTTTTTTCCCTTTTTGTCTTTTTTCGTGTCCGGCAATGGATCGCAACCCTCAGTGTCGCGCCCGTACCGGACCAGGACTG
>NW_007726124.1:1713694-1724833 GCF_000696425.1 Galeopterus variegatus
AACCCTCGGTGTCACGCCCGCACCTCACTCAGCCAGTGAGCGGGAACCGGTCTGTATGTGGGATCCGAACCCTCGGCAGGAGTGCTGCTGCACTCCTAAGCGGTGCACTGTAGCAGTGCGCCACCGGGCCGGCCCCCCTGCTTTATTTCTGATTTAGTAATTTCAGTCCTTTCTGTTTTTTAATTAGTCAGTTTACATAAAGGTTTGCAAATTTTGTTGATCTTTTTAAAGAATTTACTTTTGGTTTTGTTGATTTTCTCTATTTTTTTTTGATTCCCTATTTCATATATTTCTAGATATGAAATATGTAATCTTTGTTATTTCTTACTTATATTTGCTTTTGGTTTAGTTTGCTCTTCTTTTTTATTTTCTTAAAGTAGAATTTTACAACACTGATTTGAAATTTTTCTTATTTTCAATATAGGTGTTTACAAGTATAAATTATCCTTTAAGCACTTCATGAGCCCTGCATCCTATAATTTCCCTGTGATTTTTCCTTTTACCCATTGTTTATTTAGGAGAGTGTTGTTTAATTTCCACACATTTGTGAATTTTCTAAATTTCCTTCTGTTATTGTGGCCAGAGAACATATTTTCTATGATCTTAGTGGTTTTAAAATGTAATACAAGTCTTAATAAGACTTGTTTTATGGCCAAACATAAAAAAATGAAAATATACCCTCCAAAAGAAATTTACCAGCCTCTCCCCTGACCAAGCCTTTTCTTATTCCATTTCAGTTAATACCTCCATGCTCCATGGGTTACTACTAGTCTGACTTCCCACAGCTTAAATTCGTTTTGCTTGTTTTTGTACTTTATATGAATGGAATCTTAGAGAATGGACTGTTTGCATCCATCCTTTGCTCACCTTGTTTGTGACTTTTACCTATATTTCTGTATGTCATGGCTTTTTAAACTTGGAGATCTGTTTTGGCAAACTTCCTAATACATATGGATCTACTTTGACCTTTTTGATTTTTATGTAAAATTCCAAAATAAAATAAATTAATATATAGATACTCAAAAAGAAAAAAAGAAAAAAAGAATATATCCTGTATTCAACTTAAGCAAAATTAAGAAATTGGAGTCTTAAAAGTTGGAAAAGAGGATGCATAAATGCCATTATCTGCAAGTGATAAAGCTACACATCCAGCAAGAGAATCAACTAAAAAGTTATTATCAACAGTAAGAGAATATTGTAAGATGCCTGCATTCAAAATTAATAGAGAGAAATATTTAACCTTCATATATATAAACAACTAGTCAGGAGTATATAAAAAAGATACCACTTACAAAACAATTTTAAAAAGATAACATAACCTAGGTATAAATTTAACAAAAGATGCATAATATCTGTCTAAAGAAAATTTTAGAACACGAGTGAGGAATGCAAAAGATAATTTGAGCAAATGGAAAGTCAAAGCATGTTCTGGAAGAGAATGATGACTCAAGATCATAAAGATGCCTGCTCTCTTTAAATTAGTTGATAGATTTAATCCAATCATTCCCCCTAATTTAACTAGCAAGGTAATATGAAGTTTATGTAGAAAAATAAGCAAGTAAGAATAACCAGGAAAATTTTGAAGTTAATGAGAAGGACTATCCCTAGCATATATTAAAACATATTATAAGACTGAAATTTTCAACACAGTGTACTACTGGCATATGAACAAATAGATCAATTGAGCAGAATAGAGAAGTCCAGGGATGAACCCAAATACATGTGGAATTCTGTGTAAAATAAAGGTGGCTAAGAGGTGCGTTAGTCAACGTGTAGTGTTAGGAAGACAGTATAGTGGATGCTGTGGTGTGCTGTCCATATCTCCCCTTCACAACCAAGGTACTGATTCCCCTTGCTTCCCATAGTGGTGTTTGTTATAGACTCATGATTAAGTCCCTTTCCTGGAATTGCTCTCAGCCAAGGGAAGCTGCTTCACCTGAAACTATACCTCTAGGGGCAGCTCATATCCGATGACTAGTTGATGGAAGGGCACAAATGCCCCCCTTCAATTTAAGACAACTCTGAAAGGCCATTCCAGGTTCAGAGCTCATGGAATTGGCTGAAGCTTTGCTGCCATTGCATCTCAATTCAACTTCTTCTTCTACCCAATTTTGCTTCCTTCACTCCCTAATAGGTGTCATTCCTGAGAGTGCTCTCCAACAAACTCTTCCTGCACTCAAATCTCTGTCTCAGAATCTGTCTCTTGGGGAGCCCAGTTTTGAAAATGGCTTTCTTCTTTTGTTGCATCCAAACCTCAAAAAGATGTGGATCAAAACTTTAAATGTAGGGGCTGGCCTGGTGGCGCACTCGGTAGAGTGCGGCACTTGGGAACGCGATGGCGCTCCCACTGAGGGTTCGGATCCCATATAGAGACCGGTCCGCTCACTGGTTGAGCGCTGTGCGGGCGCGACACCGAGGGTTGTGATCCTGTTACCGGTCACGAAAAAAGACAAAAAGGAAAAAAAAAAAACATTAAATGTAAAAATTATAAAAATTACACTATTAAAGTAGTAGAAAAAACTAGAAAAGAATTTTTTTATAACTTTGATTGATTGGTCTAAGTATCAGAACCCACAAAAAATGCATTTTTCCACCTTAAAAAAAATTCTGATGAATGGGTAAACAAAATGTGGTATATACATAAAATGGAATATTATTTAGTCTTAGAAAGGAAGAAAATTCTCATACATGCTACAACCTGGATGAACCTATGCTACGTGAATTAAGCCAGTCACAAAAAAATGAGTACAGTATGATTCCACTTATATGAAGTTCTTAGGGTAGTCAAATTCACAGAGACATGTAGAGCATGCATAAAGCATATGTACTTCACAGGGCCTGGTTTTCCAAAGCCTTGCAGTTTCAAATATTGACCTTACAAAAACCAGAAAATTTTCCCCAGGCTATTGAGTCTCTGTTGTAAGATAAAGAGTGTAACACAGCAAGGTTGCTGGTTCAAAGACAGACAGGTTACTCATTGATATGTAAAGATACCGGGAAATTGCTGTAAGAAGAGAATGTTTGCTAAGATCAAACTTTTGTTGGTGGCTCACTTAGTTGCCTAATGGAATATCATCTGTCTTGTTTTTACTGAATGTTACCAGCTTCTATTGTTAAACTTGTTAAAACTTTAAGCCCACCTATGTCTCTTCTTGTAACTTCCTGAGCTGGAAAATAAATGCAGGAAGAGAACCCCAATTCGTGGTTAATTTCCCAAATGGAAGGAATGCCTCACTCTTGAGGGTTCTGGGAGATTAACCCCTTCATGGCTTCTGACTGCTCAGAAGAGATGGGCTTTGAGTAATCCTTTGTGGCTCCATCACCCAGGGGAAAAGGGGTGACAAATCTGTGGGGGGCAAAGCAACAGAGACACAAAGTAGAATGGTGGTTGCCAGGGGCTGGAGGGAAGAGAGGAATGGGGAGTTTTTGTTTAATGGGTACAAAGTTTCAGTTTGGGAAAATGAAAAGTTCAGGAAGATGAATGGTGGTGATAGTTGCACAACAATGTGAATGTACTTAATGCCACTGATGTGTACACTATCATGTTTAAGATGGTAAATTTTATGTTATGTGTATTTTATCACAAAATAAATTTAAAAAGAGAATGGAATTCTGATACATGCTATCGTATGGATGAAGCTTGAAAACATTATGCTGAGCAAAATAATCTAGACAGAAAAGGACAAATATTGTAAGAATTCACTTACATGTGGTACCTAGAGTAGTTAAATTCATAAAGACAGAAAATAAATAGTGGTTACTAAGGGCTAGGGGAAAGGGGAAACAGGGAGTTGTTGTTTGATGAGTACAGAGTTTCTGTTTGGGATTTCTGTTCTGGGAAAGGATAATAATGGTGGCTGCACACTGTAGCCAGTGTACTTAATGCCACTGAATTGTACACTTAAGAATAGTTAAAATGGCTAAGTTTGTATGTACATTTTATTACAATAAAACATATAAATAAAATTCTGCTTTGCAAAACCCTCCAAAGTGAAAAGAAATGAAGTATTTGCAACTTTGACTAGAACAAAGGGTTAATTTTCTTTCAAACCAACAAAGAAAAGACCCAAAGCCCACTAGAAAAATGGGAAAATGGCAGGAACAGAGAATTTACAGAGAAGGAAATAAAAATGGCTCTTAAATATATTTTAAAATGCTCAATTTTACTCATAATAAGAGAAATGCTATTCAAATCACATTGAGATACCACTTTTCACCTTTCAGGTTAGTAAAGATTAAAAATGTTTGGGTTCAATGAGCCAATGAGGTTACAAAGAAACAGACACACATTGAAGAAAATTTTGGCAGTATCTATCTAAATTGTAAGAGCAGATGCCTTAGACCCAGAAATTCTACTCTCAGGAATTTATTCTATAGACATACTTTACTTCTGACGTATCACAAGGTTATTCATTGCAGTGGTTTTTCTAATAATAAAAGTTTAGAAACATCTGAAAGTATACCAAAAGAGAATTTATTAAAACTTTTTTTTTTTTTTTTTAAATAAAAGATGACCAGTAAGGGGATCTTAACCCTTGATTTGGTGTTGTCAGCACCACGCTCTCCCAAGTGAGCTAACCGGCCATCCTTATATAGGGATCAGAACCTGTGGCCTTGGTGTTATCAGCACCACACTCTCCCAAGTGAGCCGCAGGCTGGCCCTTATTAAAACTTTTTAAAAAGGAAAACAATCTTAGACTGAAGAAATGTATATCCGGGAATTTGTAAAGAATTCCATCCTTTCCAGGTGAAACCCAAGTCTCTGAAAAGTTCCAGACAGTATTTGGGTAAATGGATGAAACTAGTGATTTGAAATATGGTCTGATCACTTCCTGTTTCAGGGAGTTTGAGTGCTCTCTGCTCTACAAATGAGCTAAGGACCGGAGAAAGAAATATAGGAACTTTATAGTTAAGATTAGGAATACTGACAGGCCTATTAATTTGAAAAAAGTTCCAGTGATCCACATGAAGACTTGCACACAAATGTTCAAGTGGCATCATTCATAATAGCCCTAATATGGATTGAATTGTGTCCCCCAAGTTTTATGTATTAGAAGCTTGATCCTCTCTGTAACTGTTTAGGGTGGGAAATCCTATTACGGTAATTGAAAGGTGGGGCCTTGAAGAGGATTTTAGATTCTGAGGACCATGCCCTATTGAATGGATTAATGGTGGTGGTCATGGGCATGATTCTGAGAGCTTTGAAAGGAAAGCACATGAGAGTCTCTCTCTCTCTGCTCCACCACTCTTGCCGTGTGACACCCTGCATTGCTGTAGAGTCATCTCACCGGATATGTTCCCTATACTGTGGACTTCACATCCTCCAAAACTGTAAGCAATAAATTTTGTTTTCTTTATAAATTACCCAGCTCCAGGTATTTTGTTATAAGCAACAGAAATGGACTAATACAAGCCCCAAGTTGGATACAACCTAAGTGTTCATCCACTGGTGAATTAATAAACAAACTATAATAACTACAATAGAAAACTACTCAGTGTTAAAAAGGAATAAACTATAGGTGAATCTCAAAATCTTATGCTCCGTGTGAGAAGCCAGACATGAGACCATACAGCATATGATTCCATTTATATGAAATATCTATAAAAAGCAAAACTACAGCAGTTAGATTGGAGTTTCCCCGGGGTGGGGGTGGGTTTAGGGGAGGGAGGACAGGGATTAATAGCAAATGTGTACAAGGGATCTTATTGGGGTGATGAAAATATTTCTAAAGTAGGTTTATGCCGATAGCTGCACCATTTGACAAACTTACTTAAAAATCATTGAGATGTACTGTTGAAAAGGATGAATTATATGACGTGCAAAATGTCTCAATTAAGTTACATTTTTAAAGTTCCAGTGGTGGCTCTTTCCTTACTCTCATACCTTGTAGTTTGCTTTTTGCCAGCTGGAATCTTCCTTACCAAGGACTGGTGTATCCACAGAGAGCTCAGGGAACGGGGTAGGTTTTCAGAGAACCTAGTGTGTCAGAGACTCTTCCGCTCCAGAAGGAGGAAATAGGAAAGAGCCAGGTTAGTGCAGGATGCCCTGAGCCCAGGAGGGGAATCTTGGGGGCTTGAGAAGGAAGACCCTTTCTCTGCAGGCCTCAGGACTGGAGCAGTACATGGAGGGACTGAGAGCCCGGAGGGGAAGTATGAACCCTAGCTGAGGCTGGAGGAGACACTGCAGAGCTCCTTCTGCCACATAAGCAAGGAAGTAGATTCTGAATATGTGTTGGAGTTGAAATTTCTAGTCAACGGTCTTCCTCCTGGTGGACAGGGAGTGGGGTGGAAGGAGCAGCTCAGGTCCTCAGCCTGTGAAGGTAATGCCACACTACAGGATACATGCCATTTGCAAGATAGAGACTCACAGGGGGTGGCGCAGGAGATTGCATGGAGCTCTCTAAGACAGTGCTGAGTTCCGTATTTCATCATTCTGTGGCTGATTCTGTGAGGTTCTAGTGAGATCATAGAAACTTGCATACTAAGAATTAGACTCTCAGAGTATTGCCATGGGACTGATGGTAAGAGAGAGATATGAAGGGGAGTGGAGGGTGCTGAAAGGCTGCAGTGCTTGTTAGGGAAAATGCTAAGAAGAAAAGAAATGTGGAGGATCTGACAGGAAAGGCGCCGGGTGTGGCAGGGTGGCTCAGGTCATGGCTTTGACATCACACAGACTGGATCCCAGCTCCAGGCTACCTCTTGCTATTTATGTGGTTGTCCTTGAAGAAGTTGCACAACCTCTCAGAGCTTCAGTTTCCTTGTTTGTAAAATGAAGATATAGCAGTGACTTCTGCATACAACTCTTGCAGGGATGGAAAGATAGAAAGCATCTAAATGCTTGGCATGTTCCCAGTCACACAGTGAATGCTCAATAAATGCTAGAAAATTTTTTATTATTATTCTATTCTCCTTTCTTGTTTTAAAAGTAGTGGGATTGTGCAATGGGGGAACGTTAAATGGGGCATTTCCTCATTCACAAGCAGCAGATAATGGTTAGGCCACACTTCCAGATGAGTCGACATTCCTCGGGAATGTCCTGAGAAACTGGTCCTGAAGACCGTGATGAAAACCAAGGAGTGGGTGTCCAAAGACCTTCTGTTTCTCACTCTGTCTCTCTAACCTTGAGATCAGCCAGAGTTAAGCCATCTTCGTGACTCATAACAACCATGTGCAGGAGGGACAAAGATGCTTTCTGCTCTGGAAGAATTAACAAGCCATTTTGTCTGCAACCTTTTCAGAGTGGCAGGACTGGTCCCTTGCCTTATGCCTGAACTGTAGCCAATAATCCAACACCTTTTAAATTCTTAATAGTGGTTTCAGTGACTGTGAGCGTTTGAGGGCAACTTTGTGAGCCCTACATATATGCACAGATAAATTAGGTGGCTATTTAATATTGGGCTCGTTCTGTATTTGTAATACAAAGGATAGGATATATGCATTATTTAAAGTGCCCTGTGGTTTCAATTTTGTAAGATTTATGAGATGGTGGATGTGTTTGCACTTGAATTAAATTAGAAATATTGGTCATCATCTATCATGTAAACTTAATTTAAGCCTTAAGACAATAGCTTCCCATTTTTATAGTCAAGTATGCCTTTATCCCTCAAGGGCACACAACGGTCACAAAATTGTGCCTTTGCTCAGCCAGCACATTTTGTTTCCATTAGGTAGTTTTACTTGTAAAGCTACAGAACTTGAACTTCCTCAGGAATGATATTTCTGAAATGTGGCCACTAAGCCCAGTTTTCACACCCTAGAAAATTCTATGACTTGCCCAATATTTAAAAATTAAATCCCGGGCTGGCCCGGTGGCGCACTGCTACAGTGCGTCGCTTGGGAGCATGGTGGCGCTCCCACTGAGGGTTCGGATCCCACATACAGACCGGTTCCCACTCACCGGCTGAGCGAGGTGCGGGCGCAGAGCAGAGGGTTGCGATCCCGTTGCCGGTCCCGGTCCAGTACGGGCGCAACACTGAGGGTTGCGATCCGTTGCCGGACACGAAAAAAGACAAAAACAAACAAACAAACAAACAAACAAACAAAAATTAAATCCCTTTTGTGCTTGAATTAGCTGGAATTGACTTTTCTTGCTTACTACAGAGAGCCCTGACTGATATTCACTTCCCATGCATCAGTTTTCTCCTGTAAAATGTAAATACTGTTAATTATAAATTATTAACCCTAAATTGAGTATTAACATGTTAAATAAGGAGTGTAAATATCTTTCTTGCAAATAATTACCAAGTAAATTTTTTCACATTTAAAAATGAAATTAAACCACATGTTTTTTTCTTTATTATTCTCTTTCAAAGAAATTTATAGGTATTAAAATAAGTAAAACAGTGTCCTAGCTGTGGGTTGATTGAATTGTGTCCCCCAAAGTCCATATATTAGAAGCTTAATCCCCACTGTAACTGTTGAGCATGGGAAATCCTATTACGGTAATTGAAAGGTGGGGCCTTGAAGAGGTGATTAGATTGTAGAACCATGCTGTAGTGAGTGGATCAAAAATGGTAGTCATGGGTTTGGTTTGGAGGGTTTTAAAAGGAGTGTGAATGAGGTTAGTCTCTTTCTCTGCTCCACCATTTTCTGCCATGTGAGACCCCTGCATTGCTATGAAGCCACCACCAAACACCTCCAGATGTGTTCCCTGCACTGTGGACTTCCCAGCTTCTAAAACTGTTAGCAATAAATTTTGTTTTCTTACAAAGCACCCAGTTCAAAGTATCTTGTTATAAGCAACAGAAACAGACTAATATAGTCCTTGAGTGGGCTGCAAAGTGGTTGGTTTTTAAAACAGCTCTATTTTGGTATAGAAATATTATAATACCTTGAACACTATGGATATTGAAATTTTGCTTAATAAAAGAGCTGTTATTTTTGAAAATTTACGAAAAGCTTTGACCTTCTAGGAAGAAAGATAATATGAGCTACAAGATATTCTTATTTAAGCATGTTATCATAGACATGCAAAACACTTAGAAACTTGTCCACACCCACCTGCAGGAGATGGCAGAAAATGCAGTCTTTGTTCCAGGGACACATGAGCAGCTGATCACTGGGGTTTTACTATGTGGACGAGGGGAGAATGGACATGTGGGTTTCTGCCACAGGGGTTTCTTCCACATCAAAAAATACAAACAACATTGTCATTTTTAACAAATGCACAGAAATTTATATTTCACATTCCCCTTTATTTAATTCAAGGTTGTTTTAGTATCCACTTGAGTTTCACATGGAGTAAGCATATTTATCACCTCATCAGATCTCTATTTCAAAGAGGAACTATGGTTTAGTGATGAATATATAAGAATAAAAAGCAGGATTCTGCTTTCAGTGAGCACTTAGAATCTCAGCTATGGGTAATTATAAGGGTTTGCTAGTTGATCTCTCTAAATGCCATCTTTGTTCTGTTTGTTTTTCTTTCTTTACCTCTGGGACTCAGGCAGACACCATCTCTGTTTTTTTCCCAGTTCACCATCTGCCCTGCAGTCCATCTCCCACGGCTTTAATCATGTCTCCTGCTGTCGGCAATGGCCCTCTACAATATGGCTTGAACCTACCTGTCTAATTCGTTCTTCCATCATTTCAGACAGTGAATCAGGCAGCCAGGCTAGTGTTTCAACTGTTCCCAGACCAGCAAACCTATCTTCACAACCCAGGCTCCTCCTCACCTGACTCAGAATACCCAGCACTCCTCTCCCTCCATCTAGATCCTGTCCATCCCTCCTCTTCCCATTTATTAATTGTGTGGCCTTTGATAAGTTACTTAACATGTCTGAGCCTCAGTTTCCGCAGGTGTAAAATAGAAGTTAAAAATACTTGCATCACATGGTTGTTGTAAGAATTAATGAGGTAGAGGGTTTAAAGTACCTGACACACAGGGCTGAGCCCGTGGCGCACTCGGGAGAGTGCGGCGCTGGGAGCGCAGCAGCGCTCCCGCCGCGGGTTCAGATCCTATATAGGGATGACCGGTGCCTTCACAGCACTCACTGGCTGAGCGCGGTGCGGCCATTCTCAAAAAAAATAAATAAATAAAAATAAAAAATAAAGTACCTGACACAGAGAAAAGATCTTTAAAAGGTTTTGATGGAGCATGGAAGGTATAGGCATGTTACTCAGGAGCAGAAGCTGTGACGGTAATGGGTGACAGAAAGAAGCTGTTTCATGCTGAAATGTGCTGGTTCATGACTACTACTCTTACTGAATGGGAGGTAGGACTGGGTGACTTCTCCAATCCCTTCCAACTCTGAAATCCCATAAATTCACACATCTATGAAGAAGCAGATCTGTTCATCCCTTCTGCTTTGTTGTTATGATCAATTTGTGCTCAGCACTCTTACAAATATCATCTTATTCCATCTTCACTACAACCTGACAACCTAATAATTATAATGATAGATATTATTATTCCCATCTCACAAATGAGCAAAGTGAAGTTCGAAGAACTGGATAACTTAGCCCAAAATCATATTTCTAAGAGAATTTGGATTTGCACCCAGAACTTCCTTCTTCCACCAATGAACACCAGCTTCCCTGCTCCAGCTTTTGTGAAGCTGAATGTTCTTCATACAAATATCAGTAGGAAGACATTGAAGCACAGAATGAGTGGGGTATTGTAAGAGAATGCCTGATTATGAATGAGCTTATGTCTCCAAGCTTGGGCAAATTCCGGCTGCGGTAACAATAGAATTTATATATGAGAAGACTGTTGGCAGTTTTTCAGGCACTGTGGAGCCAGGAAGAGAAGCCAGAAGACTGCAGATGGGTACACACTGTTCCAGTTTGTGGAAAGAGAAGGAAAGTTGATTCTGCAAGCCATAGATGCAGGACCTGGGCAAAGTTCTTGAAGGGCAATCCATGAACATAAAAAAAGGGAGGTAATTGCTAAGCACCAGCGAGCTTTCTTTGAGAAGAGATTATTCCACATGAACCTCACCTCTCTTTTTGATAAGATAAAAGACTGGTATATTTTTATGTAGACAATGCATTTTGTTCATTATAATGAACAAGTTGGAAGTGTATAGATAGGTGGATTCATAACAAGTTGAAAAATATATTTTTTGAAAGATAATAAAGAATATTAAATTTCATTGTTTCCATAAAAATATAATTTTTTGGTTATTAACTTTTTTTTTT
>NW_007726124.1:1725508-1737090 GCF_000696425.1 Galeopterus variegatus
TTTTTTTTTTCTGGTGGCTGGCTGGTATGTGAATCTGAACCCTTGACCTTGGTGTTATCAGCACCACACTCTACAGAGTGAGCTAAGTGGCTCACCCTACAAGCAGTTTTAAGAAATAACACAGAGAGATCCCCTGTACACTTTGCCTCGTCTCCTCCAGTGGTTATATTTTGTAAAACTATAGTATAATAGTACAATCAGGATATTGATATTGATACAATCCATGGATCTTATTCAGATTTTCCCAGTTTCACTTGTACTCGTGTGTGTGCATGTGTATATTAAGTTCTATACAATTTTATTACCTATATAGTATTACCTATCTACTACTGTAATCAAGATACTCAACAGCTCAAACTGAAGGATCATTTTTAACGGGGATGAGAGAGCTGTAAGTCTTGAAGGACAAAAGAGGGGGAAAATATTTCAGGTGAGAGAAGAGCAAAAAGAAAATCTGAGGCATGGATAAATATTGGATGCAAGGGAGAGTACTGACTTTATTAAAGGGAAAGACTGGTAAATTATAGATGGGGTAAGTAGGTCAGTTAGGTAGCATGCAGAGCCACATTATAAATGGCCTTGAACATCAGGGATATACCACTTATATATGAAAAAACAGCATAACTAAATGCCACCTAACTCTTAGAGGACAATCAAATATTCATCCCTGTGGCCAGTGGTACAAAGAGGCATAAGTGTTTTGCATTTGCTGTTCTCTCTGCATAGAACACTTTTCTCCAGGTACTTATAGTCCAGCTCCATCTCACTATTCAGGTTTCAGCTTAAAGGTCACCTCTACAGGGAAGGCTTCCCTGGTCATCTATCTTAGAGTATTGCCTTTACCCTAGTTTGCTGCTTTATTTCTTCCACATAATTTATTTAGAAAAAAAACCATATATATATGTATATATTTGTTTACTATTTCTCTCCTCCAACTAGAATATAAATTTCATGAGAAAAGAAATCTTTACTGTTTCGTTTTCTGCTGTACCCCACTGCCAAATATAGCACTGGCACACAGTAGGTGCTTAATTGTTGTTGAATGAATAAACAGGCTATCTGTAGAAGTTGTGGCATAACCCATTTTGAAGGTTCCCTGGTCTTACATTTTCTCCCTATTTTTCCTTTCTCTTCTCTCTGAATTTATGGATTCAGAGTCAACAAATATAAAATGGAGGCAATCCATCATTACTTCTAAGTAGGCTTCCCAAATTTCACTTCAAACCATACAAAAAACATGTGCTGAGTAGTGAAAGGATAGAAGGGAATTATTTGTTAAGATGTGATGTGATGAGGCCATTCATTGATTTACAGACTTTGTGTGCACATTAAGTACTAGGCAGTAGCTGAGAGAGACCCTGTCCTCATAGAGCCTAGAGTAGGAGACAGGCATATAAAATTACAGTACAGTATAAAAATTTAATAATTGCAGTATGAGCTAGGTCTAATGCAAAGAACCATTTAATATTTGAGTGAATCAGAAAAGAATTCACAGAGGAGGTGCCACTGAAATTGGGACTGGAAACAAGCGTATTTACCAGGTAATCATTCTTAACTAGAAAAGCACTGAAACAGAGCAGCTTTACATATTCTGGAAGATAACTCTACCCTTGTCTCCACCAGTATTCATTCATTCTTTCATTCTTTCAATCAGTCAATAGTTTTTGAGCATCTGTATCTATCTGGAGAAATACAAAAAGACAGATTCACCTCTGATCTGAAGGCTTTCACAATCTAGTTGGAAAGGAAAGGCATAGCCACTCTGGAACGAGACTGCCTGGGTTTAAGTCCCTGTTCCACCAGCTCACTAGCCTTGTGGTCTGTGAAAGAAACTTAACCTCTTTCAGTTTCAGCTTCCTCATCCATTAAATGAGGATGATAAAAGTACTTACCTCATAGGGTTGTGTTCAATAAATGTAGCTGTTATTATTTTCAAAAAACTATTAAGAGTTATGGGACAAGAGAAGAGGGAAGGAAAGCAGCAGAGAATCCCAATTTAATCATGATCATATCCTTTCACAGGTTTTTCGATATTCTTTTATCAACTCCTTTTTTCATGTGTTGATGAAAGCATTTACTTGTTTAATTTTCTATGGCCAAACTCATTTCCTTTTCTGGTCAATCAGTTCCCATAGGTTTTATATCAATTAAGGGCTTCAACGTGGCTTCCCAAAACATTTTCTCATGCTTTGGAGAGGCAGATCAAGGCCCCACGAAGTACCTATGAGGTAAGGGGCTAAGTGGAGAAGATGAGGGTCTGCCTTCTGGAAGGCAGTGCTTGGTAAGGACTGTGTCTGTGTATCCAGTAACTGTCTTTTGATGATATGTGGGAACTATAGGCCCAGTGTTGACAGAAAGTATGAATTATTTTTTCAAAAAGTTGGAAATACAGATTTTTATAAGAAATCTTGTAATATTTCTAATGTTAGCAACTAATTTTAAAAAATTAAAACAAAACAGGTCTGCTTGCAGGATTCAGCCGACAGGCCATGAGCTTGACCTCTGGGTGTTTGATGTTGCAGGTACAAATGGACTCCCAGTCCACACTTTTCCTTAGAGAGTGGGAAAGGACTCTGGAGGCCACACAGTTGCTGTGGAAAAAACAGGACTAGAACTCTGCTGATAAAGCCAGAGAAATCTTGTTGTTACAGGTTTTCTGTCAAAGTCCTCTAGCAGCCAGCTTCTCACACCAAGGACTGTAGAGTTTGTGACTTTTGTTTTGTAATCACTCAGGAAAATCTTTACAGCAAAGAGAGGAAGTGGAAGGTCAGAACCCGTAGTTCGTTTTGTTTTGTATTAAATTGTGTGCTTTTTTTTCTTTCTCTCTTCTCTTCCATTTTCCCTGTCTTTTTGATACTAGCTTTCCCTTGGTGAGAGCCAAGTTCCCAAACTGCAAAAACCCTGCCAGGTGACAACCACCACGCTGGATGTATCTCTGCAGATCAACTCTCCTTTGTCGCAAGGATATGCTTTCAGGTGGGTCCGCTGGGAATAAGTTTAATAAGCTCATTCATTTCAAGTGTTAATAACAGCAAAGTCAGTAGCCCAGGTACCTAACGTCTAAAATTGGCAGTCTGCAGTCACGTGTTACCTCCGGAGAACACTTGCAGTTTAATAATTCTGTCAATTTTTCATTCCTCGAAGTGCAGGCCCGTCAATGGGTGGTGGGAGAGATCCTTTGGGTGTCCTGGGGGTGAGAGAGGGACCTTCCTGAAGTTAAAAGCCCCCGAATATGTGGCGAAAGGAAACTACTGGCGAATCTGGGTAAAAAGAGCAGACAGACGACAGTTCCTCGTACTCTTGAAACTTTCGTAAGCTGGAAATCATTTTTTTTTTTTCTTTTTAAAAAGTTACTTTTAAAAAGCAAGTAAAGGAGGCCTGGAGAAAGTGAGGGGGAGCCAGAGGGGGAAAAGAGCAAGGGGGGGAGCGGAGAGCAGGAAGAAGGCGAGCGGAGGGCAGAGCAGCCCCCGCGGGGCGGCGCCAGCGGTGGAACGCGCAGGCGCTCCCGCCCCACCTCCGCGGGCGCCGTGCTGTCAGTCTGTCGGTCCGTCAGTCCGTGGGGCTGCCGGGAGGTCAGAGATGCGGGATTGCGCGGGATGGGGGTGGACACCTCGCAGACGTCCGGCTCACGGTGGCCTCGGGAGGCTGGGGGCGGGACGGGGGGCGGCCACCTGCCTCGGCCCTGAACCCGCAGCTCAAGTCCTGTGAACAGAAACACTTCCCCGCGGTGAACCATGGGGTCACGTAAGCGAGGCAGTTGGGGTCAGTCCTCGGTTCATCTGGGCCCTGACAGGTGCAGTGCCGTCTTTGACCAACCAAGGTTTTCAAGTTTAATTAAACACTTTAGAAACCACTGTTAGTGGGTAACGTGGAGCGGCAGGGAGCAAACCTTTGACAGAATGGAGAGATTAGAGCAGTTAGTAAAGGTGATTTGGGGACCAGTTTTAGTGAGAGAAGCTTCAAACCTCAACGGGAAAAATAAAGTTCTCAAACTGTCTTCATTCACTTCTCTTCCTTATTATTATTATTTTTTTAAAGGTGTGTGTATGGGGGAGAATGGGGGCTGGGAGCCCTCATTTTTCTTCCTCTCTTCACCAACCAATTAAGAGATAGAAGGCGTCTTATTAGCAGCAGCAGAACTTGCACATAGGTAGGCAATGGGATGGGTACAAAATCAGTGGGGAACTCCTCCTCACTTTCACCTCTAGTCATGGGGTGCAGTGAGACTGGTCTAGAAGTGGCTTTGTGAAAAGACCTGACCTCTAAGATGGAAACCTGAGTTAATAATAACTAAGGAGGAAGCAAGCTAACTAATTGGCACAGAGTTGTGAACATGATTAGGAGGAGATATATTAAAGACTGATCATGAAGATGTCTTATTCACACCAAAGGAAATCATTAGGCAAAGAAAGCAGAACAGAAACTCACATTTCCTCTTGATCAGTGGTGGTTGGCTAAGTTGTCATTTGCAAGTGGAGGACGCCAGAAAGTCTAGTAATAGAGTAATTTTCTAGACAGGTGGACAGAGAGTATACGATTACAGTAAGAGTACAATAAGCCCCAAGGTTGTGGCAGTGACAAACTCTTTCCCACACAGATAGTTAAGAAATATGTTCAATTACTACATGAAAGGATTCATCTAAATCATTAAAGGCCTAAGTGTCAGAATATACAGTCCTGCCCAAGTCAAGAATCTGCCGCCAGCAGCAAGCACAGACTTTCCAGTTACAAATAAGTTCCTAGAAAGGAATGACTAAGTACTGCATATCATTTCTCCAAACTGCTGATCCAATAGCCAACATGAAATTTGGTATCTATAATGGCTATCTCACTTAATCCCCTGTGCCTATCATAATTCCTAGCACATTATAAAGGGTTCAATAAATATTTGTGGAATATATTGATAAGTTTATAATATTTACCACATTGTATTTATTATACTACCTTAGAAACAATCTCTAAGATGCCGAGTTACAGCCATCTTAGCTGACATTCTGTGAAGTCTTGCCTTTTAAATCAACCTGAGGATGTTAGAACAGTAAAGGACCTTAGTTAGGGTTAGGTAGGTGAGTCTAACCTACTTGCTTTACAAGGAGAACACTTGAGACACAGAGAGGGAAGGTAAGTTTCCTAAGGTCACACAGCCTGTGGAGCTAGTATATGAACACATCTTCTGACTCCTAATCCTGCCTAGGATGGATACCAACTCTTAGAGAAAGAGCAGTTCAAAGGACACATCATGATATTATGGAAGTTGATCTTCATTAGGAAAGAAAGTATGGAGGAAAGAGTGTTGCGGTGGTATGTTGAGAAGACCTTTGCGGTCTCTTCAGTACTAACATTAAGCAGCTCAAGGCATTGCAAGTGACTTGACAATGCTGGAGCTCTCAAATCTAGAAATACACAGTGCTAATGTTAAAGTCTACTCTTCCCTGTGGTTTTCATTCTGAAAACTTTAAGGAATAATTGATTTGTCCTTTTTTTGCACTCCTGTGGAGTAAGTACTTATTCGTAATAAAGAAGTTGAAATACAGAGTGAAATTTTTTTTTTTTTTTTAAATTTAAAAGATGACCGGTAAGGGGATCTTAACCCTTGACTTGGTAAGTACTTATTCGTAATAAAGAAGTTGAAATACAGAGTGAAATTTTTTTTTTTTTTTTTAAATTTAAAAGATGACCGGTAAGGGGATCTTAACCCTTGACTTGGTGGTGTCAGCACCATGCTCTCCCAAGTGAGCTAACCGGCCATCCCTATATAGGGATCCAAACCCGTGGCCTTGGTGTTATCAGCACCGCACTCTCCCAAGTGAGCCACGGGCCGGCCCCAGAGTGAAATTTTTAACTAAAAGCCAGGAGACCGAAATTGAGGAGGATCTTGTCTTTTTGTCAAAAACAAAAACAAATACTTACTAACCATCTCTTCATGTGCCTTCTTGTGAGAGCACCAGATGACCAGGGCAAGTAAAATGGACTGATAAGTAGTTTGGTTTTTTAGGGCACTCCTTGATTTTAGTGTGTGGGAGGGGACTTCCTATAGAATTTTGCCCATGTGTTTTCTTGGTGAAGAGAGTCAGAAGGCCAGGAGAAATGAAAAGACCTTTAGAAGGAGTCATTAAGGAGAGGAAGTCTGTGAAGAAAAGAATGTGAACTGATATCTACACTAAAATAATCTAGTCTTACTTGCTCTGAGCTGTTTTATCCTGGCTCTTGTATTGCTGACTGAATCTGTAAGAAATGGACAGAAGATGCTGATGTGTGGTTGTTTACACAGATATAATTACATTCATATCCACAGCCAGTTCATAATGGAAGGCCTGATATTCATCAGCTAACTCAACCCTGAGCTTCCTGGTATCCACATTTACCTGGAGGAGAATTTCATTGACCTTCATTCTACCCTTCTTAGCTCAATGGCACCCACAACCCCCAAAGTGTACTCCATGGATCAAGCTCAGGAGGGGCTGCAACTTCTTGCACAAGCTGTCCTGCAAATGGGAGCCACTGCTGCTGTGCTTGAGGCTGAGAGTGAGGAGGCTGACGAGGTGGCTGCCCTGGCCCAGACGTTGCAGGACATCCTGAGTCAAGCTATTCTCCATACCTGGAGGATGCAAGCAGGACATCTCCTCTCTACTCATAGAGCCATGGATGCCTGCTCTCTTGGAAGGAGAGCCCACAGGACCAGGGCTCTTTCCACACATCTCACCCTTGGCAGGACCTCCAAGTGGGCAGACTTGTCCCCAATAGTTGGAGGCAAGCCTCCTGGATATCTTAGGAGACATTTTATTATATCTGTGAAAAATGGGCCCTTAATCTTCAAAGGGGAGCCACCCACATGAAATTGCCTCTGTCTGTGCCTCAGAAAGTAACCCTTGCCCTCCCTGGTGCTTCTGTGCCTTTCGGCCAAGCTCTTTCGGGTGGGCAGATTTACCGTGAAGCATGCCTTCCATGAGGATATCATCTGTGTTATTTTTCAGCACCTCCTGGAAAACCAGCCTGGCCTGGAGAAGGTTCCAGACCAAATATGGCTTCCCGATGTGTACTAGGCTAGTGGAGGCACACATATTGAGGTGTCCTGCCCCAAAGGCAGGAAAAGTACATCAGTACTTTTTGATCATTCTTCAAGCTGTGGCTGGTCCTGCCTTTTGTTTCAGCCAAGTATTTGTCAGCTGCCCCAAGATTCAGCCATAATTCATACATGTTGGAGACAAGTTGGCTTTGCCATAGGAGAGATACAGGGACTCTCTTCCCCTGTCTGAAAAGAAATATGGGGGTACTCCATAGGGCCTATCCTTGTGGGTGATGGAGCCTACCCTTTCTGTCAATGTCTGATAGACCTGTACCTCCGACCTGTCACCCCCTAGGACCTGTGTTTTAATGAGTGCTCTTGGCTATTTGGGACATAGTTCACCAAGCCTTCAGACAGCTGAAATGCTGATAGTAGTGTCTCCAGGGTAAGGCACTGTATCAAGCAGAGCCCATCTGTGAGGTGGTCACTGGCTGCTGCTTGCTCCATAATCTGTGTATCGATTGAGGCAAGGTCTTCTGCCTGGACTAGGATGAGGACCTCCACCCATGCCGTGGCATGGAGCAGAACCAGCCTGCTGAGCAGCATGCAAAAGTGATGCACAAGGGAAGCTGGGGTTCCAGGTGCACCAAGCCATCTGTCAGTACCTGGCATTCCAGACCCACTCAACTCACTTTACTGATGGGCCTTCCTGCTTTTTCACTTGAATTTCTCTTTCAGGCCCTCTTTCTTATTTCCATGTTAACCCTCACCTCTCCTTTCCTACCTTTAACTTTTATAACACTCCAAGGGTGTTGTATCTTTTATAAAGTGCCTGGAGAGGGCCGGCAAGCTGCCCACCCATAGAAGGAGAATAAATTGTGTGCACTGTCAGGGGACCTATAAGAAACTGGTTACAGGTCTGTGACTGTTTATAGCCCAAATAGTTATAGTGGCAGGTCTGTTGGTACTACTTTACATTTTCTGAGCACTGCTTTTATCATCCATAAAAGTATATGGATTTTCATATACATCTATATTTACACTTGTACATACATGCCTGCCCTTTTCTGCACCAACTCTGTGTATATATAATAATTATCTATATTAGTTTTCTATTGCTGTTGTAACAAATTGCCACAAATGCAGTGGTTTAAAACAAAACATTTATTATCTTGCAGTTGTGGAGGTCGAAGTCCAAAATCAGCCTTAGTGGGCATAACTCACAGTGCTGGCAGGTACATTAGTCAGGGTTTTCCAGAGAAACAGAAATAATAGGGCGTGTGTGTGTGTGTATGTGCGTGTGTATGTGTGTGTGTGTAAAGAGAGAGAGAGAGTAAGAGAGAAAAAGAGGGAGAATTGGCTCATGCAATTATGGAGGCTGAGAAGTCCAGACCCAGGGGAGCCAATAGTATAGTTCCAGACCAAGTCCAAGTCCAAGTCCAAAGGCAGGAGAAGACCAATATCCCAGCTCAAAGATACAGCCAGAGAGGAAGAATTCTTTCTTATTCAGCTTTTTATTTCATTCAGGATTTCAATGGATTGGATGAGGCCCACCCACATTGAGGAAGGCAACCTGATATATTCAGTCTGTCGATTCAAATATTAATCCAATCCAGAAACACCCTCTGTCTTAGTCTGTTCAGGCTGCTATAATAAAATACCTCTTGGACTGGGTAACTAATAAATAATAGAAATTTATTTCTTACAGTTCTGGAGGCTGGAAAGTCCAAGATCAAGGCACCAGTGGTGTCTGATGAGGGCCCACTTCCTCACATACAGTGCCTTTTAGCTGTGTCCTCACATGGTGGAAGGGACAAGGCAGTTCTCTGGGGCTTTCTTGTTAAGGGCACTAGTCTCATTCATGAGGGCTCCACCTTCATGACTTATTACCTCCCTAAAGGCTCTACCTTAATGCTATCACATTGGGGGTTAGGATTTCAACATATGAATTTTGGGGGGACATAAACGTTTAAACAATAGCATCCTCACAGACATACCCAGATATAATGTTTAACTAAATATCTGGGCACCCTGGGGCCCAGTCAATTGATTTCATGAAATTAACTATCACAACATGGCCATGTTCCTTTTGAAGGCTCTGGGGGAGATAATCTGTTCCAAGCCTTTTCCAGCTGCTAGATACTACCTTCATTCATTGGCACATGGCACAGTTCTCTGTCTTCAAGTCCAGCTACAAAGCATCTTCTCTCCTCTCTGACATCTGCTTCTGTTGTCACATCTCCTACTCCATCCTTCTTCCCAAGCTACTACCCTTCCTGCTTCTCTTGAGCTCCAAAGTCCCTTCCAGCTCTGACAGTCAAAGATTTTATCTTCCCAAGCTGAGATAAAGTGCTTCACAACTGGGATAGAATATAGGTATGTTGAAGCTGCCCAGGAATCCTTCAAGGCATGAAGTCATCTCCCAACCTCTTTTTCCTGGGCAATGCATATACTCTTGAGATCATTCACTGAACATTTAACGTGCCTCCTATGTACTAGCTATAGTAAGCAAAGACCTTCTTGGATTATTTCAAGTAGGTCTGATTCCTACCCTCACCTAATTATTCTTCCTGTTCATTTTCTTGATAATGACAATCATTTATTTGCATGTTTACTTAAAGATTATAAAGTCATTTAAAGTATAAGGTCCATGAAGGCAAGGATGATGTGCATTTTTTTTACCATGGTTTAAAAAAGTCATGAAATTTCCCATCGGAACTATTTTTAAGTGTACAGTTCAGTAGTGTTAAATATATTTACATTGCTTTCTGATCTTGTAAATTTGAAACTATACCCATTTGTCTTAGTTTTTTTTGGCTGCTATAATGGAATACCATAAACTGGGTAGTTTATCAACAACAAACGTTTATGTCTCATAGTTCTGGACGCTGGGAAGTCCAAGATCAAGGCGCTAGCAGATTCAGTGTCTGGTAAAGGCCCATTCCTCACAGATGGTACCTTCTCACTCTATCGTGCCCTCACATGATAGAAGGGGCAACACAGCTCTCTGGGGTTTCTTTTATAAGGGCACTAATCCCATTCATGAGGGCTCTGCTCTCATGACCTAATCACCTCCCAAAGGCCCCAACTGTTAATACCACCACATTGGCAGTTAGATTTCAACACATTGATTTTGGGTGGACACAAACATTCAGCCCATGGCACTGTTAAACAATAATTCTCCTTTGCCCCCTTTTCCCACCCCCTGGTAACCACTATTCTACTTTACACACACACACACAAACACACATGAATTTGATTACTTTGGATACCTCATATTAGTGGAATCATATAGTATTTGTCCTTTTGTGATTGGCTTATTTCACTTAGTATAATGTCCTCAAGGTTCCTCTATGTTGTAACATGTGACAGGATTTCCTTCCTTTTTAAGGCTGTGTAGTATTTCATTGCATGTAAGTACTGCATCCTGTTTATCCATTCATCCATTAATGGACATCTGGGTTGCTTTCACTTCTTGCCTGTTGTGAGTAGTGCTGCTGTGAACACAGGTGTGCCTATATCTCTTTGACATCCTGTTTTCAATTTTTTGCATATATGCCCAGAAGTGGAATTTTAAAAAAATAGAATTTTTTGAGGAACCAGTATATCATTTTTCAAAGATGATGTGCATTTTTATCACTAATGAATATGCTGTACTTAATATAATGCCTGGACATAAAGTAGACCCACAAATATTTATTGAATACATAAATAATAACAGAAGGGACTGAAGGATAACAAAAAGACAGACCTAGGCCTTTCCAGCATGGCCTCTCTTGGCTGAGGCCTGGTCACAATCATTAGAAGCACTGATCCAGAGGCCTGTCCATCCTATACTTCAAGGCTGATGCAAAATGAAACACAAGAACAAACCCCAAAATATTAGCTGCTTTCATATAAGGATCTTTTTCTTAAAATCCAAAATTCCAGGGCTGGCCAGTTAACTCAGTTGGTAAGAACACAGCCTTATAACATTAAGGTCACAGGTTTGGATCCCTATAATGGCCAGCCACAAAAAAAAAAAAAAGAATCCCAAGTTCCCTTGCCTTTTGTTTACCTTGTTTTCTACCCATTTCCTCCATTAAATTTTTAAATTTCTCCTAAAAGAAAAATGAGGGGAGAAGAGAAGCAAGAATCCAAGTCTCAGAGGTGAAATTTCCTCAAAGTCATGGGATAGTTGCGTATGACCATAGCTGTGGGTCTCATTCCTGGCTCAAGTGATATAGAGATGACCCTGGAGGGCCACCCTCTCATGGACATCATCAGCAATGTTCTGAGGAATGGCCACCACCTCTTGGCATTGGGTATAACTGTTTCAGGCCACTTGGATGAGGGCTGCTATACCGTCATTGTGCTGGTTTAGGTGGTGCGGCAGCTGATTCCTGCACCAGTTCACTGGGCAGGTGCTGGTTCTCTGCCANAAGCCAGGAGACCGAAATTGAGGAGGATCTTGTCTTTTTGTCAAAAACAAAAACAAATACTTACTAACCATCTCTTCATGTGCCTTCTTGTGAGAGCACCAGATGACCAGGGCAAGTAAAATGGACTGATAAGTAGTTTGGTTTTTTAGGGCACT
>NW_007726124.1:1738090-1741192 GCF_000696425.1 Galeopterus variegatus
TGTTGAATATTCATTAGATTGCATGAATATGTATAGTTGCGTATGACCATAGCTGTGGGTCTCATTCCTGGCTCAAGTGATATAGAGATGACCCTGGAGGGCCACCCTCTCATGGACATCATCAGCAATGTTCTGAGGAATGGCCACCACCTCTTGGCATTGGGTATAACTGTTTCAGGCCACTTGGATGAGGGCTGCTATACCGTCATTGTGCTGGTTTAGGTGGTGCGGCAGCTGATTCCTGCACCAGTTCACTGGGCAGGTGCTGGTTCTCTGCCACTTCAGCAGCAATCCTGGCAGTGGCTGTCTGGTGGCCCCTGAAGGTCTGAGCTCTGGGCTGGAGCTGGCATGCTAAGCCCACTTTTGCTCTGGGGGCACTGTAGTCTGGGTCTCTCTCTCTCTCGCAGGCTGGTTTCTGTCTAGAAATTCTGGCCTCCTCTGGGCTTCTGTTAGAAGAAAGAGAAATTCTCACCTTCTCCTCATTCCATTCTTTCCAGGCCCCAGTTTTAAGGCTGGAAAAGATTACCACCATGATCAGTTATAAAGTACATTTAAGGCAAGGGTTACTTGTAAGTCAGTGGAAAGATCACTGGACTTGGGTTCTTGCCAATGTCAGCTTTGGCATTAACTGGCAGGGTCACCTTCTGTGTATTACTTTCCGCTGTCTTAGTTTCCTCATCTGTAAAATTCAAGGGCTGGAGATGGTCTCCAACTGCCCCTCCCAACTTTCGTATGCTGACTCCAACACCTGTAGTAAACACATGCTTTCTCAAGCTTTCCAGAGCTTTAGCTCCTTTGATGGTGGTCCACTACCTTGGTTTTACACGTGTGACTTCCTACTTCACCCAATCCCATAGTGTTAGGGCTTTGGATGAACACATTTGGCCACTTACCTGCCCCAGTCCCTTGGGCATCCTGGCTAATCTCAGTCTCAGTTGTTCTGCTGGTCTGGGTACCAGCCTGACTTTCAGGACTGAGGTCACTGGGCAGCTCTAGCACTTCCCCTTCCAGCTTAAACAGACGCTCAGCCTGCATCTCCATTTCTGGTTCTCATGCCTGTTGCTGGGGAGAATGTCCTTCTGGCCCATCTTTCTGCTCACTGCCTTTTTTCCTTTGCTGGTTGTGGAGGTTGAGAACCCATGGCTGGGTTTTTCTCTCTGAGGTTGTCTGAGCTTATGCTGCCCTTGGTCTGGAGCACCCATCTCTTTACGGAATGGGAGTCCTGAGGAGCTGCCCCAGAGTGCAGGATGGCTTTGTGGGCCTCTGTGGGCCTTCTTGTAGGCCACCTTGAGGGCCTTAAACTTGGTACAGCATTTGGCTAAATCCTCATAGACTGAAGTGTTGTGGTGAATTGTCTTCAGGTGCCTTTTCATGGTGGGCTCCTCCATAGTGGCAAGCCAGTGTAAGATCTCTGCTGGAGCTGAGTGGATCCCAGAGTGATTCTGCTGCAGTGCCTGGGGGCTCCTGGCCTGGGGGCATGAGGGTTGAGGCCATATGTGAAAATCCCACATTGGTCCTGGCAAAGAGAAACAGTACCAATTGAGACAGGAGGTATTCAGTTTCCCTGGGGTTGGGTTTCAGGCCACCCCCCTGGGTCTTAAACCTCTCCTTTTGGACTCAAGCCCCTCCTCTGAGTCCAGAGCCACTGTTGCTTGTTGCACGTATTTTCGGCACCAACATGTGGAGATTGAGACTGTAGGAAGCAGACTTACGTAATTCTAGTGACTGAGCATGCTCAGTAGAAATGGAACGTCATTTATCCTATAAATGACGTTCCACTGGAGGTGCTAGAGAGCACCTAGCATATTTTAAGTGTTCGGTGAAATTTGACCAATGAGCAGGCTCCAAAGAGACCAACCAAGCATGTGCAAGGCTATGCTACATAATCTGTTACATAACTGGGAACCACCCCCTTAGTTGAATATTCATTAGATTGCATGAATATGTATAGATAGCCAAACTATAAAAGTAGACTCCAGGAAGAAGGTGGGACTGTTGCTCATTCTGTCTGGAGCCAGCCCATGCTTTGCCCATGAGGTGTGTATACCTTACCTTTTTATGTTAAACTTGCTTTTAGCGGGCTGCCGCTCACTCTCTCAAGCCAGCCTGCACTTTGTCTGTGAAGTATGTATTTCTTACTTTTGCATTAAACTTGCTGTGGCTGCCACTCACTCTCTGGAGCCAGCCCACAATTTCCCTGTGAAGTCTATATTTCTTATTTTTTACATTACACTTGTTTTCACTTTCTACCATGACCCTGCTCTTGAATTCTTTCCTGTGGTGGAGTCAAGAACCTAGTAGAGGATGGGGTGTGTCAAGGTCAGCCACTGGACCTCCCCAGACCTTCTCCTCCAGTATCACAGTCACTTGTTAAAGGTGACAAGAGAGATTTTATTCAGATTATTGCAGCAGGAAAGAGAGACTTCAATAAAAACTGAGCTCAATGCCAACTGAGACAAAAGTAATGGGTTTTTAAAGGCAGAACAGAGAGGTTACTGAAAGGGGCTATGAGGAAGTGGAAAAGAAGACAAAAAGGGTTGGGGAAAATGGAAAATTACAGAGGGGTGAATGGAAATTTACTGAAAACGGTTTGGCAATGTGGTTGCAAAGCACATCTTGCAGTTTGGCAGCACTGTGTTTTCTTGAGCAACGACTCAGCACAGGGCTGGGGGTACCTTTAGAGACCACTATGGTCTGAATGTCTCCCAAGATTCATGAGTTACAACTTAACAGCTAATCTAATAGTACTAAGAGGTGGGCTTTTAGGAAGTGATTAAGTCATGAGGGCGGAGCCCTAGGGAATGGGATTAGTGACCTCATAAAAGGGCTGGGGGGAACTAGCAATCACCCCCTTTTACTCTTCTGCCATATGACACAGTGTTCAAGGCACCATTTTGGAAGTAGAGACTGGGACCCTCATCAGACATGAACTTGTCAGTACCTTTATTTTGAACTTCCCGGACTACAGAACTATGAGGAAATAAATTTCTGTTCTTTATAGTCAGTCCCAGGTATTTTGTTATTGTAGGGATACTGTGGGCACTCAAGCGGGGGGGGGGGGAAGGCACTCCCTGGCAATATGGCGCCTTTCCGGGTTCTTCT
>NW_007726124.1:1742512-1747811 GCF_000696425.1 Galeopterus variegatus
GCCCCTCCACTTCCTGATCCTCCCTCTGCCGCTGCTTTTAGCCCTCCTGTCACACATTCTCAGGGACCCCCCGTTTCTACCATGGCTCTCCTCCGTGAGGTGGCTGGCACTGAGGGAGTTGTCTGAGTCCATGTTCCCTTCTCACTAGCCGACCTTACTCAGCTAAAAAAAAGATTAGGATCCTTTACCACTGACCCCTCTACTTACATTAAGGAATTCCAATGGGTCCTTCAGGCATACAGTCTCACTCACTACGACATCTATATGCTCCTAGCCAACACCCTCCTTCCTGAGGAGTGCCGCCGTGTCTGGGACGTGGCCCAAGCCCATGCAGATGAAACCCACCGCACAGGCCCTGCTTTCCCACTAGGCCCACAGGCAGTTCCCAAACAGGATCCACACTGGGATTACAACACACCACTGGGAATTCAGGCTAGGGATCGCTTTGCTTCTTGTCTCATGGCTGGTCTCAAAAAGGCCACCCACAAAGTAGTCAATTTCCAAAAAATCCAAGATGTAATTCAAAAAAAGGAAGAAACACCCTCTGAATTTCTACACAGATTATCTCAAGCCTTTCAACAATACACCAACCTAGACCCCCTCTCAGAAGATGGCCGTCATGTCCTTATGACATATTTCCTGGCCCAATCCTACCCCAACATTAGGGCTAAACTAAAAAAATTAGAACAAGGCCCTGCCACCCCACAAACCAAAATCTTATCAGTGGCATTTAAATTTTTCCATAATAGGGAGGAGGAAAAAGAACGGCAGAAGCAGAGGGCTGATCACGCCAACTTTCAAATGCTGGCCCAGATCATAAAAATGCCTTCTGGGCACTCTACTAAACCTAATGCTCCACCCGGGGCTTGCTTTAAATGCAGACAGGAGGGTCATTGGTCTCGGTCCTGTCCTTTCCCCAGACCGCCCACCACACCATGCCCTAAATGTCAAAAATTGGGACATTGGGGCTTGGACTGCCCAATTACCCGAAGGGGAGATTGGCCTAACAAGCCCTAGCCATCCCGGACACCTCAAACACCTCTAGTGGGACTGGCTGAAGAGGATTGACGGGGCCCTGGGTCCTTCCCGACCATGACCATCACAAAAAGTGAGCCCAGGGTAGCTATTGTTGTGGATGGCCAATCTGTTTCCTTCTTCCTGGACACAGGAGCCACTTTTTCGGTCTTAAAGGAGTTTCGGGGCCCAACCACACGTAACATTTCCCCTATAGTCGGGGTAGGAGGAAAACATATATACCCTCACAGAACACCTCCACTAACTTGCCATATCGAAGGTGTTCCTTCTCCTTTTTCCCACTCATTTCTGGTTATGCCTCAATGTCCCACTCCCTTGTTGGGCCGGGACATCCTCGCTCAGCTACATGTCTCCATTTCCATATCTCTCCATCTCCTACAACCCCTTTCCTATTAGCACTCCTCCCTGAAAAGGATCAGGACACATACCCTTCTCTACTACATCCTGTTAACCCTGTTGTATGGGACACCAATAACCCCTCCTCTGCACATTGTGTCCCTGTGACAATAAAGCTAAAAAATCCCTCTAAATACATAAGTCAACCACAGTACCCTCTTAGTACTGCAGTCCTCCATGGGCTTTTACCCATACGATACATCCGCCATACCCACTCACCATTCAACACCCCCATACTGGCAGTAAAAAAGCCGAACGGGTCTTACTGACTAGTCCAAGATCTCCGCCTAATTAATGCTGCTGTTATTCCCATCCATCCTTTAGTGCCCAATCCCTACACTCTTTTATCCCAGATCCTGGCTTCCACAACTCATTATTCAGTCCTAGACTTAAAAGATGCATTCTTTTCCATTCCCCTGGACCTCGCTTCCCAAGACATGTTTGCCTTTACCTGGACTGATCCCAATACACAACTCTCTGAACAACTCTCCTGGACTGTCCTCCCCCAGGGATTCCGGGATAGCCCACACCTTTTCGGCCAAACACTGGCCCAGGACCTAAAACTATTCCATACCTCTCACCCTCAATCAATCCTTTTACAGTATGTAGATGACCTTCTACTTTGTAGTCCCTCTTAGGAACAGTCACAGGCAGACACAGCTTCGCTTCTCAACTTCCTGGCAGACAAAGGATATCGTGTCTCCCCTTCTAAGGTTCAGGTATCACACTCCACTGTTACCTATTTAGGGTTCCAATTATCCCCCTCCAAAAAATCAATCACCCTTGACAGAAAACAATTACTGTCCTCTTTACCCATTCCAAAAACCAAAACAGAAATTTTGTCCTTCCTGGGCCTAGCTGGGTATTTTAGGACCTGGATCCCCAACTTTTCCCTAATGGCCCACCCATTGTACAATCTGGCCAAGGGAGATCCAAATGAGCCCCTGTCCTCCTCCCCTAACAAGGCATTCCAAAGACTCTGCCAAGCTCTAGTTAGTGCTCCTGTTTTACATCTTCCTGACCTCACCAAACCTTTTTCACTCTATATCCATGAAAAAGAGGGTCAAGCCTTGGGAGTCCTGGGACAAACATATGGCCCCTCCTTTGCCCCAGTAGCATATTTATCCAAACAACTTGACCCCACTGTACGCAGGTGGGCCCCCTGCCTCTGGGTTCTGGCAGCCGGAAATGCATTACAAAGGGAAGCACACAAATTAACGTTCCGGGCACCCTTAACCATACTCTCACCTCACCATCTAAAAGACCTCCTCACCTACAAGGCACTACATTCCCTTCCCCCGTCCAGGCTCCTAGCCCTACTTTCTTCCTTTTTACACAACCCATCCCTTTCATTCCTTCCTTGCCCACCCCTAAATCCAGCTACTCTCCTCCCAGTATCTTCCTCACTTGACGCGCCGGTCCACAATTGTACGGAGGCCCTCCAAGACTTCATCCCCTGTCATTCCTCAGTTTCCGAGGGCCCCCTTCCCCAGGCTGATTACACTTGGTTCACAGATGGATCCTCCTTTAAACAGGACAACAAACATTATGCAGGGTATGCTATAGTATCCCTCCACTCAGTCATAGAGGTGTTCCCATTACCATCAGGCATTACTAACCAACAGGCCGAGCTCCTTGCTGCCATCTGTGCCTGCATACTCGCAGAAGGAAAATCCCTTAATCTATACACAGACTCTAAGTATGTANCTACATTCCCTTCCCCCGTCCAGGCTCCTAGCCCTACTTTCTTCCTTTTTACAAAACCCATCCCTTTCATTCCTTCCTTGCCCACCCCTAAATCCAGCTACTCTCCTCCCAGTATCTTCCTCACTTGACGCGCCGGTCCACAATTGTACGGAGGCCCTCCAAGACTTCATCCCCTGTCATTCCTCAGTTTCCGAGGGCCCCCTTCCCCAGGCTGATTACACTTGGTTCACAGATGGATCCTCCTTTAAACAGGACAACAAACATTATGCAGGGTATGCTATAGTATCCCTCCACTCAGTCATAGAGGTGTTCCCATTACCATCAGGCATTACTAACCAACAGGCCGAGCTCCTTGCTGCCATCTGTGCCTGCATACTCGCAGAAGGAAAATCCCTTAATCTATACACAGACTCTAAGTATGTATTCCACATCTTGCTGTCACACGCAGCCATTTGGAAGGAACGGGGGCTACTTAACACCAAAGGTAATACCATAACTAACTCTGCCCTAATAAACAAACTTCTTGAAGCCCCGCAGTTGCCAAAACAACTGGGGGTCATCCACTGTAAGGCCCACAAAAGGGACAACTCCCTCGTAACCCAAGGTAACTGCAACGCTGATAATATGGCCTGAGCGGCCGCTACCACAAAGCCCCAGCCCTCCCATTTCCCCTGCGTCGCTCACGGCCCGCCCCACCGTCCACCCATATCTCTTAAGCTGGAGCGGGTGGCAGAGGGGGAGGCAGAGGGGGAGGCGGAGGTGGACACAGCTCCCCAGGAATCCCCAGAACCCTTCTTTCCCCTCTGTCTACTTGATGTACCTATTGATACAAATAATCCCACTGAACCTGACAAACCCACTCTCTTTCACCTTCTCCATGACTTATTCCATTCCNCCATTTTCTCCAAACCTTTTTCTCTCTAACCCCTTCAGACAAAACCCTTTTACAACACATTTCCTGCAACTGTTCCATTTGTCAGTGCCCAAATCCTAACACCCCCTTAAAAGCCAAACCCTACCCCTCACACCAAGCCAGGGGAAATATTCCAGCGGCAGATTGGCAGGTTGACTTTACCCACATGTCTCCGGTTCGACGCCATCGCTACCTCCTGGTATTTGTGGACACCTTTTCTGGGTGGGTAGACACTTCTAGGTTAAAACCCTGCCTCCCGACTTCACCAACGGATTCCACGGAATCTACGCATGACCTACAAGTTCAGGACACACCCCTTCAAGAAACTAGCACCTCTGCCTGCACCCCTCACCCCTCTAACCCCCTCAAACTCCGTTTATCCCGACTCCCAAGTCTCCCTCCACTACAGGAACAATGACCACTCCTGTTAACGTTATCCTGTTTCTCTTACTGTACCTAGTAGGTGCCTCTAAATCCTTGTACGTTTGGCGGTTCACAGTGCGAGAAACTTATACAGGGGGACAAGGTAAAACCACCAAACAACTCTCTTCCATGGTGGACTGTTCTCCAGCTGGATGCCAAAAGCCCCTTACCATCCCCCTTACAGGGAGTAAACTAACCTCTCAAGCCTCCTACCCATATCTACAAAGACAAATCACCTCCCTAGCTAAAGTTACCTTACAAAACCGCCGAGCACTAGACCTCCTCACGGCAGAAAAGGGCAGCACTTGCATCTTCCTCTGGGAAGAATGTTGCTATTATATCAATGAGTCGGGGCTAGTCGAAACCAATATTATCAAACTCACCAACCTAGCCTCAGACCTCCGAGCCAACCGCCCTGATCCTTTTTCCTCTTTTTTTCCAAAACTCCCTTCTCACCTGGGTATGGCCAATATTAGGACCCCTCACTGTTATATTTATAGCCTGTCTTTTCCTGCCCTGCATTATAAAATTCATTCAAACTCAACTTAAAAAAATTTCTAACCAAACTTTTAACCAGCTTTTACTTAGAAACTACCAGCTCCTGGCCACTGAAGATCCTGCCCGCTCTTCACCAGATCAGCTAACCCGCTGTTAGAATGGACCTGCCTCATCGATGGTCCCTGTTCCTGAAAGCTTTGGCCACGGACGCCTGGATGCTCTCCCCTACAGCCTCCTACACACACTGGACTGAACAAATCACTGACCTGTGGCTTCAGGGAACCTTTCTAGAGTTCTCCCCCTTCGAAATTTTATTATTCTCTACCA
>NW_007726124.1:1748811-1757600 GCF_000696425.1 Galeopterus variegatus
CTTTTACTCAGGAATTACCAACTACTGGCCACAGAGGACCCTGCCCGCTCTTCATCGGATCGGCTATCCTGCTGTTAAATGGATCTACATCACCAATGGTCCTTGTTCTTGGAGGTTTTGGCCGCAGACGCCTGGATGCTCTCCCCTACAGCTTCCTACACACACTGGACTCAACAAATAGCTGACCTGTGGCTTCAAGGAACATTTCTAGAATTCTCCCCCCTTGAAATTACTTTATAATTCTACTCTCCTTCAGGGCCTAATAAAGGGTCTCCTATCTCCTCCCAATTCCTCCTCCCCCACTATGCCCCCCTCCAGCAGGAAGTAGCTCGAAGATTATGACGACCCATTCCCACAACAGAGGAAAAAGGGAGGAATGTAGGGATACCGTGGGCACTCAAGCAGGGGGGGAGGGGAAAGGCACTCCCTGGCAATATGGCGCCTTTCCGGGTTCTTCTCCGCAGTAAAAGCCTGCCGGCGCCAAAACCTCAACCAGTCACAGGTCAAGACTCACCTCCCGCCCAGCCCCATCCAATCAGCTACCGCCCCGTCCACCCCCTATCCAAACCCGGAATGCAGCTCCCTATAAATATATGCACAGTCCTTGAATAAAGCGGAACTTCTCTGGTGAACTGTCAGCCCAGGTCTTGTGTGTTTTTCGTCCGTGCCTCCTTCAGTTATAGCAGCAGGAAAGGACTAAGACAGGGGCACAGCCTTTGCTGGCAGAAGTCAGGCTAAAGTTTGGTCAAGTCCTCAATAATACTTTGAACTTTCAAAAGGAGAGAACAAAACTAAGGTTACCAGAAGTGGGAAAGGGAGAGGGAATGGGGGGTTAGTGAGAAATTGGTAAAGGGCCACACAGAATGATTACATTGTGTAATAATGAATATACTAAATATCCTGATTTAATCACCACATATTGTACACAGGTATTGATATTCAACTCTGCACCCCACAAATATGTATAATCAATTATGTTTCAATAGCAAAAAAAGTTTGGTCAAGTCTCTTAGTACATTGTTTGGGAAAGTCCTTTGTGCCATGTGGGAGTTCGCAGTTCACAGTCCCTTCCTGCTATGTAATGTTCCTATTGGAGCAGCCAGGAGGCTGTGGTGCAGAAGACTGAAGGATTCCTCTTTTTTCTTTACAAGCCCACTGGATGATGGAAGGGCCAAGGTGGACAACATCTAGGCCAGGGTTAACATGAAAAGCCCTGCATGCTGTTTCTACCCCTATTTCAGAGAGTGGCTGGCCTCTGAATAGGTGAAGGGCAATGTTATAAAGGAAAGGACTCCCAGGGAAGCCACTGCTGCTGCAGAATCTGCTGAGGCTGGTACTTTTGCTGCTCCTTTAGCTGCTGGAGACCAACAGGGATGTTCCTGGAACAACAGATCATGCTATGGAGGCTCCAAGATGGTTGGGCTTGCTAAGGTCTTAGGCCCTTGTGCTCTGCCACTGCTTTGCTCAAACCAGAGGCTATGGCAGGGATGGATGGAACCAGAGTTGTTCTCCTGGCTCTCATCCACCCAGGCTGATGCACCCAGAGATTCCAGACCTGTCCAAGACCCAGTGAGACTGGCTATCCCATGAGGAGTTTCCTTGACCAGTCACGGCCACCCCAATCTGTTGGCAGGGAGAGATAAGCATGGACCTGTTGGTCTTGTCCTCTCTTGAAGCAGACAGCAGGCTTCCTCTAAGTTAGCCATAGGTGGCTCTGCCCAGAGGTGTGTCTGCTTCACCACAGCATACAGAGACTGTGTAAATATCTGAGTGACAGTCAGCCTTCCTCCTTACTTGGCTCCAATTCAATATGGCTCCTGAAGAGCTCCATACTGAAAGGTCAATGAGGAAGCAGGCTCAAGGTGGGGACAGCCACTCTCTAGCAGACTGATTGTCCCAACATCTTTCTTGAAAAATCCCTTGAGCTGCAACTGAACAGAACAAACCGGTTCCTGCAGCACAGTTGACAGAAATATCTTGTTGGGCCAAACTGCTTTCTCTGTTAAGACAGTACCACCCACAGCTGTAAGCATAGCTGATTTCTCTGGAAAAGAGAGGACTGTTATCATGAAGACAACGCTGGCTTTGGAAGGCCATGGCCAGGTGTAGAGAATGCTTGCAGGGTCCCACACTTCGGCCTGGGACAAAACAGGGGAAAGGATAAGAAAACTAGGGGTCAGGAACTGTCACAGCCCTCTCCTCTATCCTTTCCACCCTGTCACAGCTCTTACAAAGTAAAGAAAGTCAGGCTCAGGAATCTGTGCCACTCTTGGGACTCCAGAAGGTTCCTGTTACCAGACACTGTCCCCAGGCTGCCTCCCTCATTTTCCCGTGGGCCACCTAGAATCTGGTTTGAGTGTCCTAGCTTAGAGACAAACATAGAAAAAGCTTACAGGTTTCAAATTTTGAGGGCCTTAAAGAGGGACCTATGAATGTGAAGCAGCAAAATGGAAAGGCCTGGAGGGCTTACAGATCAAAGAGAAACTGTATGAATGGGAACGAGTGGGCAAGAAATCAATTAAGACCTGAAGTTGTGTATTTAGTGTTAATTCAAGACATTCATGAAAGTCTCCCCAGTGCCAGGCCTGTGCTAGCACTCAGACTAAGAAGCAGAATAAGACATGGTTCACTGGGAGAGACAGATTTATAAACACTAATTGCAATATAATAAAAGAAGCACCCAAGGAAAAATGTCAAACAAGAAGATGAGGTTGTTCCATCCCACTTTCTTCTATGGGAATATGTTGCTGGCAGCCTCGTGTGAGCAAAAGCAATTGGAACCCTCTACCATAATTTTCTCCTCTCCTCCTCTCTCCTCTCTGTTTGTTTCCTTTTCTTCTCTCTCTTTTTTCTTTCTCCACCACTGCCATCCAATGGTGCCCAAGGGCACTTGCTATTCCCACTAATAGAATACAGGGTTGAATAAGTTGCTGACCCCTGTTCTAAGGAAACAGAACTTCCCCTTGGAACTGGGATGCCCAGCCCCTTAGTCCTCTGCACTGAGGAGGGCTCATTATTTATGCTAGATTATTATTCTGTGGGCAGGTTTCTTAAGCAACAAGAAATCAAGTTCGCTTCTTAAGATCGAAACCAGTCAGACAGAAATAGCCCAACACAGAGAAAAGAGGAAAGTATTTGGATGGTTTGGCCCAATGTATTTCTTCTGAATTTTAATTTTAATTTATGAAAGGTAATAGCTTGAAACTATTACCAGTTTCAAACAAAACATAGTTTGAAACCCATGCTCACCATCGAGATTTTGTACATGTTAGCATTTTGTCATATTTGCTTCAAATATGACTCTTTTAAAAAATATTTAGATTCAACTTTGCCTCTCCTCCAGAAGACATCACTATCCTGAAGTGGGTTTGTGTCATTCACTCCCATGCAGGTTGTTATATTTTGCTAAATTTTTGTTAATAAGAATAAAGAGTAAGCTTGTATATTTTGAAACTTTGTATAAAAGGTTTAAGACTGTACATATCTTTTGCTACCTGATTTTTTCACTCAACGTTCTCTTGATATGGTAGTTCCTTTAAACTTTTGTATTGCATTGTAAGAATAAACCAGTTATTTCTTATTTATTTCTATCACATTTCTTGTGCTTTCTGTTTACCATGCCTTTCTTTGGTTTCTTTTTTCCACCTCATTTCCTGTTTTCTGTGTATTTGATAGTGTTTTCATTCTTCTTTTTTCTCCCCTTCTTTGGAAATGATATATTCTATTTTGATTTTTCTAGTCCTTATCCTTAAATTTTTAGCATGAATAACTGCCTTCAAAATCTCCATTCTCTTCCTAAATAATACAAAGATCTTAGAATATTTAACTTTGATTGACTCTAGGCCACTTCCCATGTTATTATTGTTTAAAGCTGTGCTGTATAAAATGGTAGATGCTAGCCACATGTGGTTATTTAAATTTAAATTAATCAATGTTCAATAAAATTTAAAAAGTATTTCCTTTGTTTTATAGCCACATTTCAAATGCTCAGTAGGCACATGTGGCTAATGGCTACCATATAGGACAGAGCAGATATAGAACATTTCCATCACTGAAGAAAGTACCATTAGACAATACTAGTTATCTCCATCTAGTTTTTGCTCCCCTCATAGTCATTATTATTAATTTTAATTTTTAGAGTCAAAGCTTTCTTAGATTTACCTTTGTGTTCACCAATTTCTTTCTTTTTTTTTTTCCTTTTTGTCTTTTTTTCATGACCAGCAACGGATCACAACCCTCAGTGTCGCGCCCGTACCGGACCGGGACCGGCAACGGGATGGCAAGCCTCGGTGTTACGCCCGCACCTCGCTCAGCCAGTGAGCGGCCGGTCTGTACGTGGGATCTGAACCCTCGGCGGGAGCGCCATCGCGCTCCCAAGCGGCGCACTGTAGCAGTGCGCCACCGGGCTGGCCCTGTGTTCACCAATTTCTTTTTTTTCTTTTTTTTTTTTTTGTCTTTTGTCTTTTTCCATGTCCGGCAACGGATCGCAACCCTCAGTGTTGGCCCCGCACCGGACTGGGGACCGGCAACGGGACCGCAACCCTTGGCGTCGCTCCCGCGCCTCGCTCAGCCAGCGAGCGGGAACTGGTCCGTATGTGGGATCCGAACCCTCGGGCGGGAGCGCCGCCGCGCTTCCCAAGCGGTGCACTTATCCAGTGCGCCACCGGGCCGGCCCTGTGTTCACCAATTTCTTTGCTCACATTTTTTTTTTTTTGCATTTATAGGAATATAAAATATGAATCCTAAGCAAGGAATATTAAATTATTTTTCAGATTGTATTTTCCTCTCCCCCACTCTGCTGCATTATGGGCAATTTCCTCAACTCCTCATCTAGTTTATCCATTTTCAATTGTGTCTATACTGCTTTTCACCAGTCCATTACTTTATTCTTTCAATAACTATATTTTTCAATTCTAACTTTTTGATTTTCTCAAATTTGTTCAAGGATCTTTCAGGTTCTTGTTCTGTCCTGGATATTTCTCTACCTTAAAAAAAACCAGAAAAAACAAAAAACAAACAAAAAACCCCCAAAACTCTTCATTTTAAATATGTTGATTTAGAGTATAACTGGATTTTTCTTGACTTCAGTTGTCTAAATTATAAAATGCGGCTTTAGACTAAATGGCCTGTAAGGTGACTTCAAGCTCTCAAATACTAATATGTATCTTGATATTCATTCATTTTTTTAATAAACATTGTTGGAGTCCTTTGCATTTCCAAGTAATGAAGGTGGCATTGAAACATGACAGTGAATAAAGAATGATTAATTTCAAAGCCACCTTCTCCAGACCTATAAGGCTCTGAGCCAACACCTTCAGTTTTCTTATACCCCCTTCCTGTATCAGCATAGAGAGAAACAGGTGGCCAACCAGATGGAAACAGGCCAGGAAAATTTTCCATCTGGGTTTGGTTTCAGATCAGAGATAAATTTTGGAGGCTTATCAAAGAATCCTATGAAAGCCTGGGGAAAAGAGGTAAACATTAAATCTCTCAGCATCTTAGAGATTTTTGTTTTGATCCTTGTAGCATACACAATATAAAATTAAAGTGCCAATGGTTTTTATACACTCTCTAAAACCAACAGAATACTGGAGGGCTGGAAGAAGGATAATGAAGGCCGGTATTTCTTTTTATTTAAAGAGTGCCACAGTTGAGCTGGAAGAATGTAGAAAGATGCTGGAAGGAAACTGCAGGTATGTGCTAGGGTTGGGGCTAGGGGATGTGATTTTATTATATTTCTCTAAAGGGCAAATGAGTTCAATACCATTTCTGCAGCTTGTATCTCACAGTGCCTCACAAGCATCTTTCAAATTCTGCTCCTATGTTGTCAAATGTTTGGTGAGTAGAGAATGCAATGACATTCAGTCATCCCAAAGCCTGGTTTCTGCTTTATCAAACTGACTGAACGCTATGGACAGCAACTGTAGCTTTCAGGCAAATGGCATGTATCCAATTAAAATTAATATTCAACTTATTTCAAGTAGCACTGGCTTCCCCCCATCCCTTCTAACCAGATGCAGTCATGATGTTTTTATAATTTGATTTATTTTCTTTGCTTAAATTTTTAGAATAAACTTGATTGAGGCATAATTTATATATACTTTGCTTTATTGAGGTATCATTTATACATATTTTGTTTTAAAATTCAACAAAATGGTTCAGATCCCCATACTGGCCAGCTGCCCCAAAATAAAATAAAATAAAATTCAACAAACTATAATTTCCCTGTTTTTTCCTTACTGTCCTAGACAAAGTTTTGAAATTAAATGTCAGGGTTGTATTCCTCTCATGACTACTGCTATTTTGAAAGACTTGGTTGTCTCTTAAATTTCTTTTCCTTTGTGACTTAACTGCAAAAAAATTGTTCATTCTAGATAAAGATCTAAATAGAGAACATTAACATCTGTAAGCTTTTTGTAAACCCTTGAGGCACTGTGTCTAATTTATGCTACACAAATATGATTTTTATCCCTCTCACTCCCTCATTCTTACTTCTATCTCAATAGCTTTTAGATCTGTCAGTTTTCCCTCTGAAATGTCTCACCCTCATTATTTCCTTTCTGATCCTTCTTTGAACACCCTGTCCTGGCCTAATTTTTTTTTTATCTGATTAAAATTGTCCATTTTATACATGCCCTGGTCAGATTAATCTTCCTAAAGCACAACTTTGATACTGTCTCTCCTTTGCTCAAAAGCCATCAATGGCTGCCCTTTGCCTACTAAATCAAATGTTTACTTACAGGGCTGGTAGGTGTCCTCTAGAGTCAGGCCTGATGCACCCAATTGCTTCTGGTCCTACTTTGCTCTTGCCTCTCCTGTGGACCCTTCGTTCTAGCTAGATTAGTATCTCCCAAGAGCTTGACCAAGGCTGCCTTTACACTTTGCTTAGAATGTCATTGCTGCTGCATCTCCTTAGAGGCAATATTGCCTACCTTTTGATCCTCAAATCAAATACTGCCTCCTTTCAGCCTGTGGTCAATGGTTAAAATTCTGTGCTTTCACCTAGGAGGATTTTTTTTCAATCAGGAGTTTTTTTTCAACCAGAAGTTTGATTCTCAGCCAGGGAGCCAGTCCCTTGGAGATATAAATCCCTTTGGACCTTTAACATTCAGGAAATTAGCAAACAAACAAAGAAAAACCCAAAACAAATACCACCTCCTACCTCCTTTCTTTAGCCTTTCCTCATCACTCCAGTGCAAATTTGTATATGCCATTTTTAATGCATAATGCTTTTATATCATGCCTATAACACATGCTTTTTGACTCAATTAAAATATTTTAAAATATAAAATATCTGTTCCCTCAATATCCCTACTGAGTCTTATGGGTCAGATTTTGGAATTGAATCTTCATGTATTTATTTGTCCTAAATGCTATTTGATACAGTAGCCATATAGACCTGGGTCAAATCTTGCTACTGCTCCTTACTGGTATGGAATTCTGGAATCATTAAAGCTTTAGTCTCCTCACCTGTAAAATGAGGATTAAAAATAACCATCTCACAAAGTGTGATGAAAATTAAAGGAGATTACATAGTACTTAGTATAGTGTCTGGCATGTAATACATAATAAATGGTTGCTATTATTTCAATCTAAAACATACACTATTTCAAGGGACAGAGTTGTATACTCTAAAGCTGCTCTAATATGGTAGCCACTAGTCACATGTGGTGACTGAGCACTAGAAAAGTGGCTAGTCTGAATTGAGATGTGAGTGAGTGTAAAATACACACTGGATTTTTAAGACTATAAAACAAAGTAGAGTATCTCATTAATGCTTTTTTTGATAATGAGTACATATTGAAATGGTAATATTTTGGATATATTGGGTTAAATAAACTATATTACTAAATTAATTTCATCTGTTTCTTTTTAATTTTTAACATGTGGCTATTAGAAAATTTAAAATTATGTATGTGTTTTGCATTATATTTCTATTGGGCAGCACTGATCTAAAGTCTCTGGTCCAGGACAGAATTAGGTATACAGATGCTCAACCAATATTTGATTGGTTGATCAACATGGTTAAATCTCTTCATAATTTTATTACATTAAAAGACTATATTTTTAAAAATGCACTCTTACAACAAATCTAGATTTACAGAATGGAGTAATTATTGGAGAACTTCATATAGATATTCAGTCAGTTTTTCGTAATTTCCTTCTGCAAATCTGTGGCTCTGAGCACTGAAGCAAAGCTCTTTAAAGAGATCCTCAGTGAAGATTTGTGCAATTAAGAACGGGGATGACTCCTCAGAGACTAAGAAATCAGACTGCCAAAATCAATCTCGGTAAATGACAATGAATCACAAACTGTTGGCAGGCTAACTGTGTTGTCAAATTTAATAGGAAAATTGGGATCATTGATGCTCTCTGGCTCCTAGATTTTCCTGCTCTTTTTTTTCAGCATATCTAACCTGAAGGACTCCAGGAAGCAAAAGTTAGGGGCAGAGGGGAGACAAAAGAAAGGAGATCAGACTCTTTTAGAAAACACACTGATTCCAGACACCATTTGGTATTCCATAGTGTGCCTTAAGCATGGAGCAAGTGTGTCTGATGGCTTTCAACACTGGCAGAATTGGAGTCAAACAATACCCTATGAGTGTGTTTAGCTAACTGGATTTCCAGTAAACAAGGTGTCACTCAATGAAGCGTCTGGATTGGTTCTATTGTAACTTTGGTGGGAGTGGGAAGAGGGCTTGAATGTGGTTGTCTGAATTATTTCAGAATGCATTAGGGTGCTTCCTCCCCTCTCTCTTCTCCATCCCTTGATCCCTCTCCAACTAACA
>NW_007726124.1:1757857-1759998 GCF_000696425.1 Galeopterus variegatus
TTTTTTTTCAGCATATCTAACCTGAAGGACTCCAGGAAGCAAAAGTTAGGGGCAGAGGGGAGACAAAAGAAAGGAGATCAGACTCTTTTAGAAAACACACTGATTCCAGACACCATTTGGTATTCCATAGTGTGCCTTAAGCATGGAGCAAGTGTGTCTGATGGCTTTCAACACTGGCAGAATTGGAGTCAAACAATACCCTATGAGTGTGTTTAGCTAACTGGATTTCCAGTAAACAAGGTGTCACTCAATGAAGCGTCTGGATTGGTTCTATTGTAACTTTGGTGGGAGTGGGAAGAGGGCTTGAATGTGGTTGTCTGAATTATTTCAGAATGCATTAGGGTGCTTCCTCCCCTCTCTCTTCTCCATCCCTTGATCCCTCTCCAACTAACAATATCACCACCACCATTATGACCACCACCACCACCACCATCACCACCCTACCAATGGTTAATGTTTATTTACTATTTACTACCTGCCAGGAACTTTTCTCAACATTTTACATCTGTTATACTTCACCGAATACTCAAACCATTCTTTGTGCTACTACTACTTCTAACCTAATTTGAAACGTGAGAAAACTGAGGTACAGACTGGTTAAGTAACTTGCCTATAAGTCACACAGCTAATAAGTAGAATAGTCAGAAAGAGTAACCAAGTCCACAAAACTTGTCTCAGTGCTCAAAACCCTAAACTACAACATCTGGAGAAGATTCTGGCTAATCCACACCACAGATGAGAACAGATCTGCTCAGCCAGGACAAGCCCGCACCTGCAGATTACTCCTTAAACTGCTCTAGCACCTGGAGGCATAGATTTTCTGACTTCCAAGCTTTTGTGGCCTTTGGAGTGTCAAAAGACTGATAATAGATTATGGCACTTTCCTGAGTACCTAAAACAAGTTAGTAATCCCAGGGTATTGTTTGAAATGTTTTGAAACAGATAATGTTCCTGGTTTGAACAAAGATATATATATCACTTAGTAAGTATTAATACTACTTACTGTGGGTTTGCATTGTGCCTTTGGGTTGTTTTTGGTCCCCGAGGACATGGAAAAATAGAAGTATTATATGTTTCCATCATCTTCCTGCACACTTCTGCTCTTCAGGGAGGCCCCTAGTGTTTGCTTAGCCTTGGAGATCAGCTTGGGTCCATTGAGGCCTAAGGTGGAAAGAAAATGGATACTGAGGAAAGCAAGAATGTGAGCAAATATGGAAACCGTAGATACACTCCTTCATTAGGCTATACGTGCTTCTTGATTTTGAATCGGAAGTAGAGGGGGGCCATTGGCTAAGCTCAGCTAGACTCTGTATGAGATATGTATAAATGCCCCTAACTTTTCTTTAGCAACAACCTGATTGTTCTCTCTGGGCAGTTTGGAGGAGTGGGGAAAAACAAAGGAAACATTCTTTCTCTGCTTAAAGATCTCATGCCCTAATGACAGAAGAGAGAAACACCAAATTAAATGTCCACGTATCCTTCATGGCTGAAGATGATGACATTAGGGCAAATCAAGTCTATCAAGGACCATGTCATTGAAGGAAACCAAAATATTCCTCTCTAGAATACTGAGGATTGTTGAACTAAAGAAGGTTAGAACACAGGAGGCCTGTCTGCCCTTTTCTCTGTCTTTCCATGCTGGCCTGATGGCAGGATGATGATTCACAGAACAGAGGATCTTTCTGCGCCTCACCCTCCAACCCCCTGCTCCTTCCTAGAGACAAAGATGTTAATTTTATCTTTATTGGACATAACTCTGAGCTTCTACCAAATCAGAGCCTTGTATCAGCGGGGCTAGGAGGGACTAGGAGCAAACTTTACTTTCTCATAAATTTATCTTCCTACAGTTTCTTGCCTTTGGAAGCCTGAAACTTCTCTCTTCTTTGTCCAGTCACTTCTAAGATCTATTTAAGATGGAGCTCCAAGCCTGGAGAGAGAGAAATGCTTTTAAACTGAAACTTGTCCTGCATGATGGGTCTGGCACGCATTAAAAATAAAGATGTATTTTTTTCTTTTGTTAATAGGAGAGTGTCTCAACTATGAATTTATGATTGCTGAGAAAGAGATTATTTCTTTTCTCCTCATCAGCATGATTAGTTCATTAAATGGAATTGTTTTCACATAGTTTTCCAAATTCACCA
>NW_007726124.1:1760797-1763941 GCF_000696425.1 Galeopterus variegatus
AAAAATGAGCTATGATCAAATGATAAAGACTTTCTTAAGTTAATAAGTAATTACCTCTTACTATATAATTGCAAACAGGATTCTCATTCTAGAATTTCTTTTTTTTTACTTTGTTTTGCCTGTTAATATACATGAAAGCAAGCAGTCAAGTGACAGCCTTTTTTCTTTGACTAAAGATAGATTTATCTGCCCATTAGGATGTCACAAAACATATACAGCTATGAGTTGAATAAAGGTAACTAGAAATACGTATACACATACAAATAGATGACATACATTTTGTTTGGGCAAATTATGCGTAGAATATTTATCAGCACGCAGTGAACCCTGGAGACCTTCAAACATAAGCTAATAATTACTTGGCTGAAATTTCAGATATAGTTACCAAATGTTTTGTATTGGGCAATTTGGTATTTTAGTTTCCTACTCAGTAAAATTAAAAACACATGCTGGGGCACTGGACATGTTCTTTATTGTGCAGAGTGGTTGCATGGACGTACACATAGGTAAAAGTTCACTGAGCTGTACACTTAACATCTGTGCATTTTACTGTATTTAATTATACCTCAAAAAAAAAAAAACCTAAAAAATATAATAAAAAACCAACCACGAAGGACTAAAAAATACATTGGTCCTTTAATCATAATTTCAGATTTGCTAAATCATTAAGTACTGATATATACTTAAACGGTGGCACAAAACGCTTTTTTCCGTCGTATTTTACTTTCAGTAAATTAAGTTACTTAAAAGGATCCTGTGATCTTTTCACAAGGCGAGAAACCTTTAATTTACCCGTTTGCAAGTAAGATGGTGTAGTATGTCCAGAATTTTGTATAATAACACATGAGGCAGTATCTAGAGAGGCGGGGTACATACCGAAAATTTTTTCACTTCACCCTCCTCCTCGGCCTCATGATTTTATGGGGTACTTCAGGCAACAGTATTCAGATAGCAAATGAGTCCTGAACTAAATAACTTTTCCCTAAGATGTTATGATTCTATTTTTCCATCTCACAGATTCTCAAAATCCACTTTTTTCTCCTGGATGCCACTTGAGGGCAGTTCTGATTTGGATATATTTTAAAAAGACTTGCTTTTATGTTTTCACCTCTCTGAGTTGTAAACTATTCTCTGACGTTTTATCTACCTTCAAGGACTGCCGGGCTGAATTTAGTCACTCTGCCGCAGGTCAGGAGACCGCAGCTTGAGAAAACCCTGCAACACAGCCAGAGAAAAGGGAAAGACTACATCTCCCAGAATGCAGCACGTCTCCGTCCCCTAAGGATGCCCAATGACTAGGCTCCGGGAGCTTCCTCTCGGCCCCATTCGTCAGCTTTCCGGTCAGTGAGGGCGGAACGGGGAGGGGAGAAAAAGAGGACCCCAGAGGACACATTTCCCGCCACTGCGAGGCAGCAGGCGGAAGACCCGAAGAAGAAGGTGCTCTCGATTGGACACTCTCTATTCTGGCGTCAGAGGGCTCAGCCAATCAGAATGTGCATCTGCTCTCAGAGTCCCCGCCTCTTCCTTGAGGTCCATTTGGTGGCGGGAAAAGTTCGGAAGTTTTCGCGCCGGGGCGGAGTTATCCAAGGGCTCTCCGCGCTGCTGCGGAGGAGTCAGTTGAGAGTCAGCCGGCATGGCAGGGACTGTGGTGCTGGACGATGTGGAGCTGCGAGAGGCTCAGAGAGATTACCTGGACTTCTTGGATGACGAGGTGAGGGAGCGCGGGTCGCAGGCTGTGGCGCTTGCAGCCCCTGCGGCCGGGGACCTGCAGAGGGAGGCCACGCGGGACGCCGCTCCTCGCCCGCACACGGTAGGGCCGGAAGCGCGAGGCCCGCCTGGTCCTAGACTGTGCTGCGGCGCAGCCGGTCGGCGCTGGAGCGGAGTGAATCGCTAGTTTGTGCTGTGCCTAAGGTGAACTAGCCTGATCCTGTAACTTTCTCCTTAGTACAAGCGATGGCCGGGGCGAGCGAAAGTCACAGGTTTCCGACAAGTGCAAACAGAATGCGAAGCCCGTCTCGGCCTTTTCGCCATCACGCTCGGCTCTCTCTTAATTTGGGGGGAGTGTGGGAGATGAACTGCTGTAGAGACATAGTGACCGGCCGCGTTGTAGGTGCTTATTTTAGAGAGGGACTTCCTACAGGGAGGAAACGACTGCCTAGTTTGGCTGCATTCTTTTTCACTACCGAATGAGATGCACATAAAAGTGTTTGGTATGCAGGTAAAGGGGGATTTGTGTGCAACCCAAGATTGAAAGCCATAGAACGTTGATAAAGCGTGCGTAAGTTGTATGATGTAAACAGATAGCTAATGCTCCCTACTCCTTTAGGACCGAATATGAGAGCCCTTTATCACACAGATGATCAGGGAATAAAATATTTTCGTTCTGTACATAATTTATAAGTACTCGTTTTAATATGAATTTTAAGAGTTCATTTAATGTACATTTTTATTGTATATGTTCAAGGAGTACTACATGATGTTTTGGAATACACTGTAAAATGATTACTATAGTCAAGCAAATTAACATATCCATGTCTTCACATTGTTATCTTTTTCATTTAATTTACATTTTAACAAGGTTTTTACTTATTGTCCTTTTAGACTTTTTATGAGCTCATTTTAATTTCCCACTAAAGGTTGAGAAATGACAGCATACAGAAAAGCTGCTCATGATAGTGGGAATAATAGCATCGACCTTGAAGAAGTCATAATTCTTATATTTTCTACGTGGAGTCTATTTAGAGTCTGAGGCTGGTGTATGAAAGGGAAAATTGGTGAATGCATGCTTGGGATTCAGATCTCCCGCAGATATTGACTAATTTATCTTGCTGTGAGAGCTGTTTTTGAAACATCTTATTTTTGAATTTGTAGCTATTGTGGTATGTGTTGGCTGTTTTGCAGGAGGACCAGGGAATTTATCAGAGCAAAGTTCGAGAGCTGATCAGTGACAACCAATACCGGCTGATTGTCAATGTGAATGATCTGCGCAGGAAAAATGAAAAGAGGGCTAACCGGTGAGTGGCACGTGTTTCCAAGGGGATATCCTGGCCCTGAGGTAGAACAGCTCCTCTCCCCTCTTGCTCAGATTGGAACGGGCTTCCCAGAAGAGGACCTGGATGAAATGGGATTAAGCTAGAAGCCCTG
>NW_007726124.1:1764445-1766232 GCF_000696425.1 Galeopterus variegatus
AGTGTTTCCAAGGGGATATCCTGGCCCTGAGGTAGAACAGCTCCTCTCCCTCTTGCCCAGATTGGAACGGGCTTCCCAGAAGAGGACCTGGATGAAATGGGATTAAGCTAGAAGCCCTGATTCCCTAGAAGCCCTGATTTGCCCCTATGTTTTTTTTTTCTTCCAAAAGTAGGTAGTGGCCATTTCCTCTCAAGTGCCCCTCCTTCCAGTGTTTAGCAGAATATCATTTTTATGTCTTTGATAAGTTGGATTAAAGTTGGTTCTCAGTTCTGATGTATTTGACTGGGGTTTGTAGGATGTCAGGAGAAAAGTAGGAGCCGAATTTTCTCTTCTTGGCCTTAATGATCTAAGAATGTTTATTTCTGTTTTGAAGGTCAGTTTTTTTGAGTTCTGTCCTCTCTGCTTAATTATTCTTTCTCTTATTCATATGCAGTCTACTGAGCAATGCCTTTGAGGAGCTGGTTGCCTTCCAGCGGGCCTTAAAGGATTTTGTGGCATCAATTGATGCTACTTATGCCAAGCAGTATGAGGAGTTCTACATAGGATTGGAGGGCAGCTTTGGCTCCAAGCACGTCTCCCCCCGGACTCTTACCTCCTGCTTCCTCAGTTGTGTAGTCTGTGTGGAGGGCATTGTCACTAAATGTGAGTGGGTTGAATGGGGGCATTATGGAAATGGAGGTGGGGTAGACTAAGGGAGGCTGAGAAAGCAGGAGAGGCAAAGTAGGTCTGGGTAGCTTGTGGCTTCAGAGAGAGGTGGAGCATTGAAATTATGTGGTAAAACTTGGAGGAGCTCAGAATGACACAATGATGATGGGGAATTTGAGTGATCACTTGTGCTAGCAGAATGATGAATTCTGCTGAGAGCTGGAGGAGTCTTGGCTCCTGGCTGTTCCCTCATCCCAACACTGAACTCCTACTATTTCTTAGATGGGATCCGTGGTACTTAAAATTTTATGTGGATGTAGTGATGTTCTATATTTAAACATAGAAATGAATAAATGACAGGTAGTGTTGAATTAGCTTAATCTAGTCAGAAAAACACAGTATTTAGAGTCATGATAGACTTGCATGGGTTTAGATCACACCTCTATCACTGCCTAGTTGGAAGACTTTATATGCACATTTTCAATTCCTAGGCTCTCTAGTTCGTCCCAAAGTCGTCCGCAGTGTCCACTACTGTCCTGCCACCAAGAAGACCATAGAGCGACGTTACTCTGATCTTACCACAATGGTGGCCTTTCCATCCAGCTCTGTTTATCCCACCAAGGTGAGGGTATGAATTGATTGGGCCCCCTTGGGGGTTGGATTCAAAGATATCTGTTTTAATGCAAGTAATTGTGTAATATCTTTCTTATAGAAGTAGATTGGGTGAAAAGTAAGGATTAATCTAGAAGAAAGATTGATTGCTGGCCAGAGTTTAATGTGGAAAGTCTACAATTCTTGTTTTTTTAAAAAAGAATAAATATTCACTTTAGAAAATTTGGAAAATTATGGAAGGTCAAGAGAAGGAAAAAAGTCATCTAATTATAGATCTTTTAGCAAAGTTATAAGTTTTTGTTTTTTTTTTTGTCTTTTTTGTGACCGGTAAGGGGATTGCAACCCTTGGTATGGTGTCACCCACACCGCGCTCAGCCAATGAGCACACTGGCCATTCCCATATTGGATCCAAACCCGCGGCGGGAGCGTCGCTGCGCTCCCAGCGCTGCACTCTCCCAAGTGCGCCACGGGCTCGGCCCTGTAATCTGCTTTTTAAAAGTAAAATGGAAAAATACTTATGCTATAATGTT
>NW_007726124.1:1767142-1769108 GCF_000696425.1 Galeopterus variegatus
GGCTCGGCCCTGTAATCTGCTTTTTAAAAGTAAAATGGAAAAATACTTATGCTATAATGTTACTATGTAATCTTTGCAACTATTTCACTGTGGGTTTGGGAAGAGACTGAGGTAGGAAAGGGCTTTCTTTATGAGTTCAGATTGAATTGAATTGAGGACAATGCAAAGCTTTCTTACTTAAGGAGACAAAAGATCATTAATAATGATTTCTCAATGTCTGAACTCACTATATCAAAAAATACCCGCCCCTATCAAATGTTTATTGAGAGCTGTTGTGTCCAAAGCATTGTTAGGCACTTTGGAGGACACAGATATAAATAAGAACCAGTCCTTGTCTCCAATCTTATTAACTGGTGGAGAGATCATATATGTAAACATTTAACACTAGAATGAGTATGTTAGGATTTTAACTGAAACATGCTTTAGAATCATTTAATTACCTCTAGATGAAATGCTTAGATTTGGAGAGTTGAAATGACTTGCTTACTGGTTAGTGATGGCTCTAAGGACTAAGTTGTATTTTCCATGTCACCCTCTTCTCTTCATAAAAGTCTCCACTTTCTAGAATTTCTTCTTTAGGAAGTACTGAGTACATTTTTGCTGACTACTAGGCCAAGCTTCATTGCTTGAGAACTGAAATATATTGGACCAGGTCTCCTGGAGGTGATCTAGTGTGGTGCTTAAGCATTGTACCTGCATTAAATCCTGGCCCCGCTACTTCTTCTCTGACCTCAGGGAACTTATTTAACCTCTTCCAGTCTCAGTTTCCTTGTTTATAAAGTGTGAAAAATATCTCCCTTACAGAGGTGTGATAATTATGTGAGATACTTTCTTGAAATAATATCACAGTGCCTNCTCCCTTACAGAGGTGTGATAATTATGTGAGATACTTTCTTGAAATAATATCACAGTGCCTTTCATGTAGCAAGCATTTAATATATGATAGCTCTTGTGTTTTTAGAAAAATTCAAATATCAAGGAAATAAAACTTTAGAAGTGTCTTTATTGAAGTTTAATATACATACATATAGGAGAGCTCACGTAAGTGTATATATAGCTTGATGAATTTTCACAAGCTGAATATACCTGTATAACCAGCATCCAAACCAGGAAACAGAATCTTATCAGCACTCAGAAGTCCCTCTTGAGGACCCATGCTACCCAAGTGTAACCACTATCCTGACATCTAACAGAATAGATTATTTTTACCTATTTTTCTATTTTATTTATTTATTTATTTTTATTTTTTTATTTTTTTAAAAAGATGACCGGTAAGGGGATCTTATCCCTTGATTTGGTGTTGTCAGCACCACGCTCACCCACTGAGCAAACCGGCCATCCCTATATGGGATCCAAACCCGTGGCCTTGGTGTTATCAGCACCGCACTCTACCGAGTGAGCCACAGGCCGGCCCATTTTCTATTTTATTTAAATACGCTTGTGTTGGGCTTCTTTAGCTCAACATTGTGAGATTCATCCATGTTGTGTACAGGTGTGTTTCATGTATTTTTACTGCTGTATAATATTCATTTGTATGACTGTACCACATTTATTTAACCATTGTACTATTGATGGCATTAGAATACTTTGTGATTTTTGGCTATTAGGAACAGTGCTGCTGTGAGCATTGTAGTGCATGGCTTTGGGAATGTTTTTGTAGTGAATGTTTTTGTTGGGTATTACCTAGAAGTGGAAAAACTGCTTCAGAGTATAAGCATATATTCAGCTTTAGTAGGGGAGGTAAGAATCTTCATTTACGTATTAATACAGCCGTGGTCCCTTCAGATTATGGGTTGCCCCTTCCATTAGATGGTTTGTTACTAGAACAGAGATAAGGATGGAAAAAGCTGGAGAAGATACTTGGCTTTTTTGTTTCTGGATACTAAAATATCATGAAGTCATCTTCAAATTATATTTGTTTCCCATGACATATATGTGTGGCATTTTAAGAAAGGGCTGAGATAAT
>NW_007726124.1:1769798-1771230 GCF_000696425.1 Galeopterus variegatus
CAAATTATATTTGTTTCCCATGACATATATGTGTGGCATTTTAAGAAAGGGCTGAGATAATTCTACTTTTCTGTGTGCCTTTTTCTAGGATGAGGAGAACAATCCCCTTGAGACAGAATATGGCCTTTCTGTCTATAAGGACAACCAGACCATCACCATCCAGGAGATGCCGGAGAAGGCCCCAGCTGGCCAGCTTCCCCGCTCCGTGGATGTCATTCTAGATGATGACTTGGTGGATAAAGTGAAGCCTGGTGACCGAGTCCAGGTGGTGGGGACCTACCGTTGCCTTCCTGGGAAGAAGGGAGGCTATACCTCAGGGACCTTCAGGTAAAGGGTCTGCTGTGAGTGCTTGGAATGCTGTTGGCAACTTCTATTTCTGGTAGTATTTTTCTCCAGTTTGCCATGTTCCAGAGAGTTATATCTGACGGTGGAGCACTATACCTGCCTGGGAGATGGATACCTCTGATTCCTTTTCTACCAGATAAAGCTGGTGATACTTATCTTATGCCAAAAGTGGGAGTTATTGGTGACATGATTACAGCCTTATGGCCTACCTGAGAGTTCCTCACTTATTGCCACCTCTTTCCCATACATACTTCTGTCTGAAGCTCTGTGGGTCACCAGGAGATAAAGAAATTCCAGAGATGGGGCATAGTCAGCATATTTGTGTCACAGACAAAGAGAATCAGTTTTTCAATTCAGAACAGCTTTTTTTCCCTCCTGATTTGCTTGTCTAGTTTAGTAGCCTGAAAAGGCTTACTGTTGCTGGAGGTGCTAACTATGATGTTAGGAACTGGATATAGCAGGCTTCCTCTTATTCTCCTCTTTGTCCCAGGACTGTCCTGATTGCCTGTAATGTGAAGCAAATGAGCAAGGACATTCAGCCTTCATTCTCTGCTGAGGATATAGCCAAGATCAAGAAGTTCAGTAAAACCCGTTCTAAGGTCTGGGCATCCTCTAGGGATTTGAGGGTGGGAGTGGATTTGTGAGTGTTGTGTTTGGGTGGAAGGCTATCTTTGTACTGGATAAGAAAGAAGAGCAAAGTTTTTTTCTCTGAAGTATTTGGTACTAGCTTCTTGCGGTTTTCTCATAATCAGCAAGCAAAAGGGTGTTTTGCCATTTTTTTCTATACTATTTCTGTCATGCTACCTGCCGGGCTGCCAAGTGAACCTAATACAAAGATTAGAATAGGAGTTAGAATATCAGTGTACCAGTGAGTCTATTACTGAAGACATTCGTGATGCATTATTACTTAAATTTAAGATGTTATTTTTGTTTTAGTTCTCCAACTTGTCTTTTCTATTTATTTTTTGAAAGATGGATGTCCACAGATAGAATTGAACAAAATGTATGAATGTGTGACAAAGGTTACTACTGAAGCACAATACACATTCTTTTTTTTTTTTTTTTTTTTTTTTTTTTTTTTTTTTTT
>NW_007726124.1:1771940-1774593 GCF_000696425.1 Galeopterus variegatus
CGGGAGCGCCGCCGCATTTCCCAAGCGGCGCACTATCCAGTGCGCCACCGGGCCGGCCCCACATTCTTATTTAACCTAAAATGTTTTGAACCTGGGAACAAGTTTTTTTTTGTTGTTAAAGATTAAACCTCTAAACAACTTTTGGAATCCAGGCTGCCTCTGTGCCTGCTTTGATAATGGTCTGATAATGTGATTGTCTTAGAGTAGAGAAGCTTTTGCAATTAGGAACAGTGTCTATACAAGTATTTGTATATTTCTTCAAGCAATTTCTTTAGGCTAAGTATAAAGCAGAGCTCTGCAAAGCTCCACTGAATCTCACTGGTTCTTGCACTCCATTGGTTATTTGTCCTCTAGGATATCTTTGACCAGCTGGCTAGATCATTGGCTCCTAGTATCCATGGGCATGACTATGTCAAGAAGGCAATCCTCTGCTTACTCTTAGGAGGGGTGGAACGTGACCTAGAAAATGGCAGCCATATCCGTGGGGACATCAATATTCTTCTAATAGGTATGGTGTTGGGGATTTGCGTTAGGCTGTTGTTATTACCTTGTTGAGTGTGGTTGTGGGGACCTAATATATAAGATTGTGTATTCTATACCTGGCAATATTTTAGTCCCATTGAAGGGCAAAAGGCTATGATTCTGTAGAGGAATTTATGATTTTAAAAACCATTTCTGGAATTTCTGATTTATAATATATATATTCCTCTATGACTGATAAAGGGAAAAGTGAAGGAATTAATACAAATAGCCAACTACTGTATGTCTCTGTTGTGCCAAGAGCCATGCTAGAAAGCAGAACTTGCTGGGGGATGGGGAGTTTCCTAGAGTCACTACTGCCCCCATTCTGCAGGAGACCCATCGGTTGCCAAGTCTCAGCTTCTGCGGTATGTGCTTTGCACTGCACCCCGGGCCATCCCCACCACTGGCCGGGGCTCCTCTGGAGTGGGTCTGACGGCTGCTGTCACCACAGACCAGGAAACAGGTGAGAGTGTAAGGGGTCGTTGGCAAAGACCCAGCAATGAGATTGAGCATGAATTGTCTTTGAGCTTTGCTCTAGGCACTGGATTGTGTTTGGAAGATACAGTGGAGAGGTTAGTTAGGCCAGATTTCAGGGGACCAAGTATCCAGCAATAGAAGCTGAATTATTTGTTTTGGGAGGCCTTCTGTGGATAAGACTGTTTCCTACAAGGTGATTTGAAAGAGTCTCAAAGGAGAAAGATTAGCAAATTGGAAGGGAAATAAAAATGAAAATTGTACTATTTTATGAACTGGAAGAAGGGATTTGAAGACCAGTGAAGAGAGCAGAGGCTTAATTTGGATATCACTTGAGGATGGGATGAAAAGAGAATTTATAGAGATTTATGAGAAGCTAGTTACATAGGGGTTAAAGTGGAACACAGAGATATTGTTCAGGTTGGAGTTGAAAAGGTGAACCACCAGTGTTTCTTCTANACAAGGTGATTTGAAAGAGTCTCAAAGGAGAAAGATTAGCAAATTGGAAGGGAAATAAAAACGAAAATTGTACTATTTTATGAACTGGAAGAAGGGATTTGAAGACCAGTGAAGAGAGCAGAGGCTTAATTGGGATATCACTTGAGGATGGGATGAAAAGAGAATTTATAGAGATTTATGAGAAGCTAGTTACATAGGGGTTAAATTGGAACACAGAGATATTGTTCAGGTTGGAGTTGAAAAGGTGAACCACCAGTGTTTCTTCTAAGTCTCTCAAAGCTGACACCTCTTTACTACATTCTCATGTGTGACAGTGAGAGGTGCCTAGGAAGGAGATTGAAATCCCTCCCCTCTGTTCCCTATAACATAGATAGAAGCATGTATTTTTACCTCCTTACTTCCCAGGGGAGCGCCGTCTGGAAGCAGGAGCCATGGTCCTAGCTGACCGAGGTGTGGTTTGCATCGATGAATTTGACAAGATGTCTGACATGGACCGCACTGCCATTCACGAAGTGATGGAGCAGGGTCGAGTGACCATTGCCAAGGCTGGCATCCATGCTCAGCTGAATGCCCGCTGCAGTGTTTTGGCAGCTGCCAACCCCGTCTATGGCAGAGTGAGTGGAATCAGGCCCCTAACCATTATCCTCACCTTCATTTGATCTTGCTGAATGACTGGGTGGAGAAGCTTATTCTAGGTGACGCAGAGGAATAACAGGCCAAAGACTATATAAAGTAAGCTCATCATCTTGTTACTGTCCTTGGTTTAGAGCAGTGGTTCTTAACCCATTCCTACACAGCAGAATCCACTGGAAAAGTTGCTTATTTAAAAATAATTGCATTGAGAGTTATGCACATTTTAATTTCAGTAGAGATTGCCAAATTGCCCTCTTTAAAATTGTGCCATAACAATACTTCCATTAACTAATGCCTATAAATGCTTTACTTTTATGAACTCCTCTCATCCTCTCAGTAACTACCTCACAATATGAATGAGGTAGGTAGTTTTCCTCATGTAACAGATGAGGAACTGAAGGCACAGAAGGTATATATATTGCTCAAGAGCCACAAATAGAAAACGACAGAGCCAGGATTTGAACCCAGAGCTCATGATGTGCTCTGGCAGTTTATAATCTCACACTGTGTGGGAACACCTGGTTTTTTTTTTTTTTTTTTTTTTTTTTTTTTTTTTTTTTTTTTT
>NW_007726124.1:1775195-1788173 GCF_000696425.1 Galeopterus variegatus
TCCTCTCATCCTCTCAGTAACTACCTCACAATATGAATGAGGTAGGTAGTTTTCCTCATGTAACAGATGAGGAACTGAAGGCACAGAAGGTATATATATTGCTCAAGAGCCACAAATAGAAAACGACAGAGCCAGGATTTGAACCCAGAGCTCATGATGTGCTCTGGCAGTTTATAAGCACTCCCAAGCGCCACACTCTACCGAGTGCGCCACCGGGCCGGCCCAGGGAACACCTGTTTTAGTGATGTTTTTAAACATGCAGATGCATGGTCCCCAGCCCAGAGTTTTTGAATCCAAAGGTCGAGTTGGAGCTCTTGGCAGCTACAGTTTAGAAAGCCCTCTCAGGTTGGTTCTACTGTATAGCCTGGTTTGAGAACCATTGCTTTTTAAATTAATATTAATGTGTATTCACATCATTCTGAAGAATGATTGGGAAATGTAAGAAAATGGCAGGACCTGAACATGGTCAAAAGCATTATGAAAATTACACACAAAGTTGTTATGCTCTCTGACAGTGACTGACATGTATGTGGGTGGGTAGCCCATTAGGCCCAGAATTGAAATATGAGAGTATTGGGGTTCATGAATCCCAAGGAAAAAGTCCCTTGATTTCTAAGTCATTATGATGTATAGATTATTGACCATTTTAGTTTAGATTTTACTCATTACCTCTGAGTAAGGAACTCCAAAGTTCTAAGTGTTTCTGGCCTAACCAGCTTGCCCTGTCTTTATGACAGGTAGGGAGAGAGAATCATCTTTCAGAGCTGATCCTGCCTGGGGAATGAGAAGAGCAGAATTAAGCTTGGGAAGGAGGGGGTTGGTTTTGAGACCCATGCTCAGCCTGTTAGAGGCTTCTGCATTAGGAGGTGAAGCTTCTAGGTTGGTTCAGGTCACCTGAGCTTTAGTTGGAGAAGGGTTATAGGTAGACAAGATGATTTACATATTTTAATAGCTTTAAAATACTTTATTTTTTCACTGCTTCTTGTCTGTTTTGATCTTTAAGGTCTAACCTTCCATTCCCATTCCCAGAATGGATCCAGCTTTGTTGTCCTTTCTTCCTATTGATCTCACTTCTGCTTCCTTTTTTCTTGTGTTCCCCAGTATGATCAGTACAAGACCCCAATGGAGAACATTGGGCTACAGGACTCACTGCTGTCACGATTTGACTTACTCTTCATCATGCTGGATCAGATGGATCCTGAGCAGGATCGGGAGATCTCAGACCACGTCCTTAGGATGCACCGTTACAGAGCACCTGGGGAGCAGGATGGCGATGGTGAGGCAATGAAAAGAGTAAGAGTGAGTAAGGGAAGGGAACTGAAACAGATCTGTCATTATCTTAGACCCAACCCAGATGGTGGTGGGTGTTTTAGTGTCTGGGTTAATGTTGAAGATTCCCTTACCTGCCTAGCCACCTCCTCTTCTTGCTCACGAAAGGTTATCCTAAGGTCTGTCTTGTCCATTTCTGGGCTTGGGAATACCTTTGAGCAGCTTCTGTGGGCCAGGCAATTCCACCGTCCTTATTTGTGGGTTCCACATCTTCTTGCTCACGAAAGGTTATCCTAAGGTCTGTCTTGTCCATTTCTGGGCTTGGGAATACGTTTGAGCAGCTTCTGTGGGCCAGGCAATTCCACCGTCCTTATTTGTGGGTTCCACGTATCTACTTTCTTCTGGGTCCTTGCTTTCTGCGTCTTGGTCTCTTCCTGTACTATAGAAGCAGCAATTTCCCCAGAGTTAAACTCTTTGTCTTACTCTCCTTTCTCCCAACTTGGGTTTACCAGCTATGCCCTTGGGTAGTGCTGTGGACATTCTGGCCACAGATGATCCCAACTTTAACCAAGAGGACCAGCAGGACACCCAGATTTATGAGAAGCATGACAACCTTCTGCATGGGACCAAGAAGAAAAAGTAAGCATTCCTCATACCTCTTCCTTGAGGGAACCTGAGATTTGTGTCATGTTAGAACATATGTACTGTATATCTGAGCTTAGTTAGAGCTTTTTATGCTCAGGCCAAGGTCATGTTTGGAGTCATAACCATGTGGTCCTGTTTATTCTTTTCTGGGTCCACAGATACACCGTTTATCCTGGCCAGTTGCCTTGTAAATGTGAATGATTCAGTTCAGGTTTAGATCTTTTACTAAAATAGAAAGTTTTGACTGATGGTGGGTATGTGATGTCTTTCTTACACATGAAAGATTGCAAAGTTTTGACTGCTGGTGGGTATGTGATGTCTTTCTTACACATGAAAGATTGCACATCTCACCTAGCTATTTGTGGTGAGTCCATGGTAAAGGATCACTAGGTAGCAAACATGGAGGCTTTGCAGTAGATTTGGATAAAGAAGACTTGTGATCAGGTGCTCAAAGCATGAAATGTTGGACCCTGTACCTCTATTTTTGGCCATGGTGCAGGAAGAAGCATAGCTTAATCTTCAAAGCTATTGAATTTAGGGTCAGAAAACTGAATTTGAGTCCACTTTAGCTTCTCTGAGCCACAGTTTTCCCACCTATAAAATAGGGCAAATAATACCTAAACTTCCTACTTAAACTACTTCACAAATAATACCTAAAGTAATTAAATAAAAATATGTGAAAGGGCCTTGTATATGTTCCATATAAATAGGAGTTAGGATGATGGGTTCTAGGCCTCATATCTGCACTACCATTTAAAACTTGACTTCTCTGAGAGGCAAAGCCATTACCCAAGGCAGGTGGTAAGGTGTGGCAGGTAAGTGGAATTCACTGTGCCTGGGCCCAGGGAGAAGATGGTGAGTGCAGCGTTCATGAAGAAGTACATCCATGTGGCCAAAATCATCAAGCCTGTCCTGACACAGGAGTCGGCTGCCTACTTTGCAGAAGAGTACTCACGCCTGCGCAGCCAAGATAGCATGAGCTCGGATACTGCCAGGGTGAGTGCCCAAGGGGACCAAGGACCTGGGGGTCCCTGCTATCTGGGGGCTTTGAGAGCATTCACTTAGTGATTCCTTCATGGTCTGAAGGGCTTCCTCTTACACAGTTTTAATCATTTCCTTTTACAAAGGAAAATGAAATAAAGACCCCAAAGATAACATGTGTCTCATCAGTTCAAATGGCATTGGTCTCCAGAAGCTGTAATTCATTCAGCAAACATATGAGTGACTTCTAGGAACTGAGTCTCTTTTCTTACATGCAGTGTGGAAATAGTAAGAGCAATCCTCAATGAGCTCAGATCTGGGGTGGGGAGGCAGAAAGTAGATAGAAAGATCATATAAGTATATACCCCAATGAGGTACTTAAAATGAATGCGAAAGACTATTTGAATACAGATGAAGAAGCTATTAATTTTTCCTTTAGACTTACCTGAGGGGGTCTGAATGTCAGGGAAGGATTCCCACAGTGATATTTGGGCTGCAGTTTGAGAAATGACTAGGAGTTAGGTAACCATGATGATTATCCAAAGCAATCTGTAGTAATGTCGTATAGCTGCCCTTGAGTTTATCTAAATCTTTTGGTGGCAGTATATTTCATATGGGATTTCACAGCAGAAAGAGCCAAGTCCAAAACCCTCATTTATGATACCCGCTTAGTCTCTTGAGTTTAGACATGATCCCAGATCATCTACTCCAGCTTCACATGCATTCCGTCTTCTGGAATCCCTGCTAGGACTTTCTTAAAACCCCCAGTAACAGCATGCTCAGAACATCACTGCATTGAAATCTTACAATATTCTATTTATTGAGCTTAAACCTGCTTCCCCACGACTTCCACCCATGGGTATTAATTCTGTTTTCTGGAGATTGTGTATCCCTTGTCTTCATATTAAACAGCTCCCTTTCTTTTAACTGTTCTTTCCCATATGTGAGCATGTTCCAGTATGTCAGAGGCCCTCTCACTGAACCTAGAATTGAGTAGAATACACCATTTTAGTTGTGTCTTTGGATTCTCTAGTTCTGTTAGTGCAGGTTAGCATTTCACCAGCTTTTTGGGTGATTCAAGAATTAGAGCTTATAATGGAGTGTATGAGGGGTCTTTAAAAAGTTCATGGAAGGATTCTTATTGTCTTTTAATTCAGTTTTTCCACAAACTTTTTGGAGTACCCTATATAACCTCCAAACCCTGGTAGGTTCCTAATTAATTTAAATATTTGGTGACTGTATTTAAATATGAATATATTTAGTTTTGAATGTTGGTGTGATTATAAATGGTAATTTAGGAAACTTGAAAGTAAAAGTGACCAGGATTTATCCCTGAAGGGCCATATGATAGGATATGGGAGGTAAGTGTGATAGTGATGGAAAGAACTAGCCCTGTGTCTGATCCCAGCTCTGTAGCTTGCTTTTGGACCTTGCAGAAATCCTTTCACCTCTCAGGTCAGTTTCCTTATCCATAAACTGAGAAGGTTGGATAATATCAGAATCACCTGAAACTTAAAAAGTACACATGCCTAGTCCTAAACACAGATTCTAATTCATGAGGCCAACAATACTATTCAGATAATAGCGTTTTTAAAAGATAAACACACTCCAGTTTGGTATACACTCACTATCCATAAACTGAGAAGGTTGGATAATATCAGAATCACCTGAAACTTAAAAAGTACACATGTCTAGTCCTAAACACAGATTCTAATTCATGAGGCCAACAATACTATTCAGATAATAGCATTTTTAAAAGATAAACACACTCCAGTTTGGTATACACTCACCCTGTGAGAACCATTTGTTAGGAATGTGTCAAGAGTTCTCTGGACTTCAGCAAGTTTACCCAGCTATAAAAATTAAGAATTTATCCTCAGATACATTTTTCAGGCCTCTCCCTTAGTGTGGCCTTGGATAAATTGCTTGAAGCTCTTTGAGAGCCATTTTCCTCATCTGTAAAACTGTAATTACTGAGGATTAAATGACAGAATGAATATAAAAGCAAACTTCCTGGTGAATTGTAGGCCTGCCATAAATTGTTTTTCTCTTCACTTTGCATTCTTTCTTTCTGTAAAACTGTAATTACTGAGGATTAAATGACAGAATGAATATAAAAGCAAACTTCCTGGTGCATTGTAGGCCTGCCATAAATTGTTTTTTTTTCACTTTTGCATTCTTTCTTTCTTTTTTTTTTTTTTATCTTTTCAGCTGTTCAATGACTAGTTTTCTTTTTCCCTGTTCATATGCTCCTCCCTCCCTCAACACTCTGACATACATTTCCTTGATCATTTTTGTTGTCTTTCTGAATTTTATATGGTATCTGTAGAGAATACAAAACTCTGAATTCTTTGCTTAGGCTTGCTGGAGCTTTTCTGGTAGTGTCTCTATTTCCCTTTCTGTGCAGTAGGGATAATGGGCATGCCTAAAGGATTGTGGATAAGTAATCCTCTTGTTTTCTTTCCAGACATCTCCAGTTACAGCCCGAACACTAGAAACTCTGATTCGATTGGCCACGGCCCATGCAAAGGCCCGTATGAGCAAGACTGTGGACCTGCAGGATGCAGAGGTAGCTGTGGAGTTGGTCCAATACGCTTACTTCAAGAAGGTAAGGATTCAGATGGCTGGGCGTGAGAGGTTCTTCTGAGTAAATCATAGGTGCATGGGCTTCCCAGCCCTCTGTGGCTGAGGGTTGCATTTGGATTGCCAACAGCAAGCAGCATTTGTCTGCCAGTCCATAGTCGTCCTTACTTCTTCTGGACACACAGTGGTTCTCAACCCTGGCTGTGCCTGAGAATCAGATGGAAAGCTTTAAAATACTGATGTCAGGGCTCCTCAAGATTTTGCTTTAATTGGTGTGCTATGCTTTCAGTCAACTGCTTCTCTCTCTGCCGCTACTTCCTTGGTGTTTTAAACAGGTATTTCCAAAGGAGTTATCCTGATCTTTTTCCTCTTCCCTCTGTACCTCCCCTTGGCAGTCTCTTCAGATGTCCCATTGGCACCTCCAAATCTCAGGTCAAAAGTTGAACTCTCAAACTTACTTCTCATCCTGTTCCCTATTTGGTTTATAACATTGCATCTCTGTCATTTTAGATACCAGCTTGAAGCCTTGACAACTCCTTGTTGTCCCCGTCCTCCCCAATCTGGTGAATTGTAGTCCTTGGGATTTAGTTGTAGGTCTGATAAGCTTTTCCTGGCTTTTTCTGTTTACTAGGTGGGGGGATTGTCTTAAATTTCAGTTAAACACCTGATTTATAAAGAAATGACTTGTTTTTCACTTAACCATCAGGGGATGGACACTTTTTTTCCATTTGTTTCATTACTCAGTAAATATTTATTGAGTACCTACCTTTTGAAAGGCATTGAACATACCTCCCAGCATTTTAGAAAGATGGATTACAGCCTCTCCCCTTGCCTGTTGGGGCAAGAGAGGCTAGATTTGTTGCTAGAAACATGGAAGTCATTACTGCTGATGGTGCAGATGGGACTCTTATCCAGAGTTCTTTATTCAGTTCCCTGGCATCAGCAACCCCTTCAGCCCACCTGTGCTTGCCTTGGTCCTAGGTTCTGGAGAAGGAGAAGAAACGTAAAAAGCAAAGTGAGGATGAATCAGAGACAGAAGATGAAGAGGAGAAAAGCCAGGAGGACCGTGAGCAGAAGAGGAAGAGGTAAGGTGGGACAAGGAAAGGGGGATTAAAAGGCTCCAGATGGGGCTGGGGAGAGGGGTGGAGGGTGGATCAAGTGCTGCTTGTTGACTTCAGGTTCTCCAGGGAAGGGGTACCTAGACCTGTGGGTTTGAGGATGAAGGTAACCTGGGCAAAGGAGAGAGGGAGAGAGCGCCCCTCTCTATTGTGTTTAGTGTGGTGCTTTTAGACCTTTTTCCCACTAAAGAAATGCTAAATAGCAGGAGCAGTAACCCATTCACTGAGGTTTTGGAATAAATACTTCAAAATTCTTGAGATTATTTTTCCCAGTCATGCCTGTGGTTGAATTTATAAGGGTGGATGATATGGAAAAAGAGCATTGGGAAGCTGGGCCTTTTTGTGTTCCAGTCTTGAGACTTGGTCTCTTTCAGAAAAAGGAGTGGTTTGTCTGAGCGTAAGCCACTTTGATTATAGATGGTTCTATTTCCTTTTCTCCATGGTCAGAGGCACAGGCTGGGGCTCCCCAAAGCCTTTCTCTCTCTTTAACTGCCGTGGTATTTTAGGAGAAAGACTCGCCAATCAGATGTGAGTGGTTTGTCTGAGCGTAAGCCACTTTGATTATAGATGGTTCTATTTCCTTTTCTCCATGTTCAGAGGCACAGGCTGGGGCTCCCCAAAGCCTTTCTCTCTCTTTAACTGCCGTGGTATTTTAGGAGAAAGACTCGCCAATCAGATGCCAAGGACGGGGACTCATATGACCCCTATGACTTCAGTGACACAGAGGAGGAAATGCCTCAAGGTGAGCAAACGTCCCCTACTGATGAAAGAGGTTGTTCCTTTGACTCCTGAACTTTTTTAGGTGCCCTATGCACTGATTGTTCTTGTGGGCTCTTGTTTGACTCCTTGCTTTGGGCCCTGTTTCCAAGAGATTTTCCCCAAGAGAATCTCAGGGGAAACCCACAGTAAAGACTTTGGAAAAAGCTTTGCTTCCTCATTAGTGAATTATGCTCTTTGCCACACCTGGTATAAATATGCCAGATAATGTAATGTTGAGGGTCTTCTGCCTGACCCAACTTTTTTATCATCCAGAGGTGCTTTTCCTTTATCTTAGTTGTTCTGCCTGACCCCATAAGAACCCCAGGGTATAGGAGTGTTCAGCAAGCTCTGTGAGGGGTGGGGAGTAGAGAAGATGACTTCTCTGGAGCTTGTGGAAATGGCTTCACCTTGCTGTCTTCCCCATCTCTTCAACCATCATTCCTCTGAAGTGCACACACCGAAGACAGCAGACTCGCAGGAGACAAAAGAATCCCAGAAGGTGGAGCTGAGTGAATCCAGGTGAGTAGGGAAGTTGATGCCACCGCTTCAAGAATTCCATATACCACTGAGGTGGGGACCTGTTTCTGTGGAGAGGGTATGAAACAAACTGGTTATCTATGGAGCTCAAAACTAGAGGCCCAAGGATTTTACGGCATTTTTTATTCTGATTTTAATTTCAAACATACTGAAAAGTTGTAAGGAAAGTATGAAGAACTCCTTTATATTCTTTACCCAGAATCCTCGGTTGTTTACATTTTACCATTTGCTTTATTAATAATTTCCTGTCTGTGGAAATTTGAATTATGTCCTTAGGGGATCAGGAAGAATCTTAGAACAAGGACAAAATTTATGTCTTATTGTAACCTTGGGTTCTTCTCAGTAGAACAGATATATTTTTTTTCTTCTCACTAAATTCTGGCAATTTGTTTTTGAAATGAAGAATTTTTACCACCAGGGTTTCAGAAAACATTTTTATCTGTATATTTTATGTTTACTGGACACCAAAGAGCTAAAGTTTACTTTTCTCTTTTTATACTTTAAACATGTAACACAATGTGTTTAATGAAGAAAATTTGAAAAATATTTTGGAAAAAACATTAAAATCAATTGTAATTTCAGCCCCTAGAGACAACTATCAAACTGTAGTTTAGTGTCTTCTGAATCAGTTCATATAGATCTCACTCTTTTTAATCACTTGCAGTTTCCATAATATGGATGTGTAAAAATTTATTTAACCTAGTTTTCTAATGATGGACGTTTGGGTTGCTCTTTACAACTGTTGTTTACAATAAAACATTCTTAAGTTTATTACTGTGCATCATGCAAGTATAGCTGTAAGGTGAGGTCCTAGAAACATACTCCCTGGGCCAAAGGATATGGGCTTCTAAAACTTTAGTAAGCCTTGCTAAATTGTCTCCCAAAGATGTTTACATTTCTACAGTATATGGGAACATCAATTTCTCGCATACTCAAAGGCCTGTAGTTTAAAAATGCTGTGATTTGTTATTGTACAGGAAGCTCTACTGTACAGCAGTGTAGCTTTAAAAGGGGATACTCAAGTGTGGAGCAACCGTGAGAGGCAGGAATGTGTGTGTTTGAATATTGAGGGACACCTCTACTGTGTTAACACCTTGGATTTTCCCAACATAGATCTAGCCTGAGAGATCTCCCTTAGCAGTGTAGCTTTAAAAGGGGATACTCAAGTGTGGAGCAACCGTGAGAGGCAGGAATGTGTCTGTTTGAATATTGAGGGACACCTCTACTGTGTTAACACCTTGGATTTTCCCAGCGTAGATCTAGCCTGAGAGATCTCCCTTTTTTTCTTGTCTTTGGCAGGTTGAAGACATTCAAAATTGCCCTTTTGGACGTGTTCCGGGAAGCTCATGCGCAGTCGGTGGGCATGAATCGCCTCAAAGAATCCATCAACCGGGACAAAGAAGAGCCCTTCTCTTCGGCAGAGATCGAGGCTGCGCTGAGCAAGATGCAGGATGACAACCAGGTCATGGTATCTGAGGGCATTGTCTTCCTCATCTGAGGAGACCTCGTCTCTGAACTTGGGGTTGTGATGAGAGAGTTTTTCCCGTGTTTCCTATTCCCCTCCCGCATTCTAGTCTGTCTGCATTCCCCGAATAACAGAGTTTAATTGAATGACATTGAGGGACACTGTTGACGAACCTGAATCAGTCCTCAGTGGAAGCTTTGGGAATGGGTAGTGAAAGCTGCCATGGAGTAACATAAGAGAAGAGAGTGGGGAAGGACTAAGACTATTGTATTTTCCCAACAAAAAGTACTGGAGCACACGCCCTCCTTCCCATCCCCAGGCAAACCCAACCATTATTTTCTGTAAATAATATTTGACTTCTGAGTACTTTTCTGGCCATAGCTGGTTTCTGGTTTTCCTTTCTGTGTGTGTTGGCTGTTTTCTCCAGAGCACTTTGGGTAGTTCTGTGCTGATGGAGAGAAGCTCTGAGGCAAGTCCTGCAGGTCCAAGAAAGCTTTCTCTGCAGTAGCAACAGTTACAACTAATATGTACTTTTAAATATCCAGGACACTGAATAAACTTAACCATTTTGCACATATGGCTTTAATACTGTGTGCTGTTTATACACACATTTAATTTCGTTTTCCTTGAGAGCTCTGCCCTGCAGGATTTGCTGCACCCACGTTTGTACCAAGCCACCACAAGGTGGCAGCAGCCTGCTGTGATCTCTCTCTGGGGGTATGTCTTCTCTCTGGGCAGTTTTCTTCTTCAGTAACACCAGCATTTATTAGTCAAAATTGACGGTGCAAACCAAACCCTACTGATCTAAAAAAGCTAGGTGGCCACAGGAGGTCAGTGAGTGCAAGTCCAGGAGAAGAATTGACTCTGCCTGGCTTTTCTGAGCCTGAATCAAAGCCTCTTCATAGAGAAGAAATACCTGATGTGTCAGACACCTCAGAATCATTTAAGTTCTTGCCAATAAAGAGATCCCCTTACAGGATACTTTTTAAATTACCTGGATGTCTAGCCTTTGGGGTTTGTTAGCCTGTCTGCAGAGAAGTTTGTGGAGGGATCAGGGCACGATCTCTCTCTCTCCTGTTGTTGTACTGTTTAAGTAACTTCTGAAGAACTTTTAAAGTTGCTTAAATAAAAAGAAAAAAACAAAAAATGTGTGACTTTATGGTGGGCCTGGGTCACATGGGTTGGAAGCTGCTTTCTGGTGGCACACTTGGCTCTGAAAAGAAGTTATGCCACTTCTCAGCTATAAGATTGTTGAGGTACTTGTTTCTCCCTTTTTACTGGGGGTGGGAGGGAGCAGAAGGAGTAGCCCTTTACCCTGAAGCCAAAGGTTTCTTATGACAGAGATTTTTTTTGAGGGAGGACAAAATTGTTGGGGAGTCCAGTTTTATCTTTGTGATTTTTTCCACAGATATGAGATCCAAGTCCTATTGGAAGTGATCCAGAGAGCACAGTCCCAAAGGAGAATGCAGTAGTACTGGAAGGAGGAATTTAACACTGAGCACTGGCAATGCATCAGAAGTTGTGCTAGGTACAGCAGGAGGTGCAGAAATGGGGCTTTCTGTCTTGAGGCCACAGGCTGGGGATAGGTGTCTAATATGTCAGTGAAAAGTTAAAAATGTGTAGTAAAATGATACCAAATGAGGGCACACAGTAAGAGCTAGAGGAATTGAGGGGGTCCATGTGAGTGTCAGGAAGAGGGTGGGAGCTACTGATGAGGTACTGCTGTGAGGAAAAGCCAGGGGGTTTTAAGAGGTCTCCTCAAATAATCTGTTCTAGACAGGCCAAATGTTTTTTCAATAGGACTCTTACTCTGTCCTTCACCCCTGAGGAAACTGAGGCACAGAGCAGGAGAGTAGTTGCACTCAACATTTTGGTAATATCTCTTAATAGTCAGGTTTACCTTGCTGACCATTTCAGCTCTCTTCAAGGTATCCCAAAGAACAGAAGATAGAAGACTTCAGCAGCCGTAATAGATGTTAATTATATAAAGTAATATGGCTCAGGAACTCAGTGAATCTTTCATTGAGTTTTTGAAAACTTAACGTGTGTAGTTTCCCAACTTACAGCAACAGAAAAGAGTTGGTAAGCATTGAAAAGATGGGTTCTTGCTCCTTGTCAAGTGGTCCACTGCAGGAACCTGAAAGAGGCTGCTCAGACAGGGGCTAATGTGTCCACAGGCCAATCGTCCCTGAGGGCGTGCTGTTGCCACACTGTGGAAAATTCAGTGATGACCCAGATTTATAAGAAAAATATACTAAATTATCTACATGCTTTATTCCAAAAGAGAAGTCTATTTGCACTTAGGCTTGCCATCTGAAATAATCACAGTAATTTGTGGGGCTTAGAGAAATAAGTGTTTGTATCTTGAAAAATCCCCCCCCCCTCCTCACCTCCCCCCCCCCCCAAATCTCCATATCCCCCCCCCGTTTCCAAAAAGACAACTTGGTAGGCATTGGGATTGAGTCTCTCCTCTGCCACTTCAGGTAAGTTCTTTCTGAGCTGCTGGTTATTTCACCTGTAAAAGGGATAATTACTGCCTTGTAGGATGTTTGTGAGTCACAACAGAGAGCAGGTGGCAAGTTCCTGCCAGGACATATTATAACTACTTCATGCTAGTAGTGTTACTACAAGTTCCAGGATCCATTAAAATAAAATGACTCATTTGATAAGTGCTTAAAAAACATGACCACATCAAAACCACTAAAAGTGATTTCACCCTTGTGTTTTCTAAACTCTCTCCCTGCCTTTCCGCTGCTTTATGGTTCTCATCCTTTAAGTCAGTGTGGCTGTGCCTCAAGCACTTCCATAGAGAAGACGCTTAGGCTTGTGGCGATGGGTTCTTTAGCTCTCTCCCAACAGTGTTATCTCACAACATCCCTCTGAGGTCGGGTAGTTAGGTAAACACAGGAGGACAAAGAGGGAAAGGCTTGCAGAAACTAAAGAATCAGCCAGTTATCTCCTCATTTCTCCTAAGGAGATTTCAAACTATACCAGTTGTCCTAAATAATTTCAGACTTTTTTTGAGGTGAGGTCTATTCAAAGGGTTTGGTTGGTGAAATAAGGTAGGTGTGAGAGTCACCTGTGTCCTGGCTGCCTTAGGTATTCAGGGCTAGTAACAGCTTTATGTGAGTTCGTCCCCTTCCCTGTATAGGGGCAGAAAGGTATGATACCCTTCACCGGTCAAAAGGGTCAAGGCTGATACTTATAATGAAAGACAGGTTAACAAGAGAAAAGCATAACATTTATTTAATCAAAATTTTACGTAATACAGGAGCCTTCAGAAATTCTTCAGAAAGACCCGAAGACCCAGGAAAAACTTTGTTTTTGTGCTTAGGTTTGATGAAGTATGGACAGCCGTTTAAAACTGATTACAAAAAGGTATGACCTAATGCTAATAGACTGAGGCAGGAAACCCAGCAAGGCCTGTCTGTTCATATGCTTCTTGGCCTTTCTGTTGTAGCATTTCTTTCTCCCAGATATGGGGCAGGGCCCCTCTTGAGGGTCTTATGACCTACTTTCAGACAAGGGTAGGTCAGAGAATTTATGGCCAGCTCCTAGGGAGAAAGGCAGGGGAAGATCGGAGTAATAGTTTTTGGTTTTATGGCTTGCTTTGGGGAAAAG
>NW_007726124.1:1788724-1790051 GCF_000696425.1 Galeopterus variegatus
TATGACCTAATGCTAATAGACTGAGGCAGGAAACCCAGCAAGGCCTGTCTGTTCATATGCTAATTGGCCTTTCTCCCAGATTTGGGGCAGGGCCCCTCTTGAGGGTCTTATGACCTACTTTCAGACAAGGGTAGGTCAGAGAATTTATGGCCAGCTCCTAGGCAGAAAGGCAGGGGAAGATCGGAGTAATAGTTTTTGGTTTTATGGCTTGCTTTGGGGAAAAGGGGTTTAAGTTTCTATGACTGATTTCGGGGAAGAGGAATACTATTTTCTACGACTTGCTTAGGGGAAGATGAGGGATGAGAGACAGGAGGGCAGGAGAAGGTCAGAGAGACCTTGGTTTTAAGGCTGCTTCTCAGGCCTTCCAATGTCCTTTAGTTCAAAGTATTCAGCATGCCAAAGTACCATACTTCAGGGTGTTGTTTTCTGAGCTACAACACCTGCCATCCTCCTCTTCCCTCTGCCTAGGAGCCAGGTAATGCTATTTCTGCTTTATAGGCAGGGAGTTGGGAAGGTGGAACATATTGCACTGGTTGCATAGGAAATCTCACTAGAAAGTCAAAAGGTTGGCAGAAAGAAATGGGCCCTGCCCTGGGAAGTAAGGGAGTTAGCGTGCCAAGCTAGGCCAGCCACTTCCTTAGAGGGAAATGCATGGTTTCTTTATCTGGAAAAGGAGGTGTTTGAAATAGGTGACTTCTGAGATCTCTTCTGGTAATGCATATGACTGTCTATACCCAGTGTCGGCGGGTAGCCACAAGACACGTTAGCACTGGGACCATTTAATAAAACCTGGGCTGGGCTGCTTGGAGAAGCAGGTCTATCACTTTGCTAAATAATGCCTTTTAAGGGCAGTGATTTCTATGCTTCCCTATTTTGTGGGTAACACCCCAGCATGCTTTCAGTTACCTCAAGGGATTTTATTTAATTCCTAGCAAGATTTTAGAACAAAGTTAATTTTAATTCCATTTTAATTTGCTGAAATATAAGCCTACATTACTTTCTTTTTCAGGTCTGATGCCTCAGTGATGAGTCTTGGATTGTGGCTGGCCCATTATAAACCAGCATGAAATCCTAGCTCATTCTCTTCAGTCATTACTCAAGGGAGAGAATTAAGATTCTAAATTCTTTTCCTAAATATTTTTGCTATTAAGTTCTGGGTATTTCCCCACAGCCTGTAGGAAGATATTGGCCTCTGTTGAGATTTACTATTCTGATCATAGTTCTCCCAGCAGGTACTTTTTGTAGCAAGCTCAACCTTCCTACATCTAAGCACCACTATTTAACATTGCAATAGAAAGGTCAGCCTATGCCATTGTGCATATGTGTA
>NW_007726124.1:1791291-1792077 GCF_000696425.1 Galeopterus variegatus
ATTTCAAGTCCAATTTCTGAAAATCTGACTGCAGAAGAAATGCAAGTAACCCTAATGGATAATAAAATGCTGAGTTAACATAGGATGATAATCTATCCAAGCTCCCAAGCAAACTTTGACTCCCAGAAAAAACTTTTTCATGCATTTAGTGATTGGGGCAGGTGAGAAGGGGTGGCCCTGCTACTATATACTAAGCACCACATAAATTATCTCATTAAATCTTCCCTATAATCCTATCACATGGATTTTATTATCCCAATTTTATAAAAGAAGAAATAGGCCTAGAGAGGTTACATAATTTGCCCAGGGTCTCATAGCTAGTAGGTGGTGGAGTCTAGATTCACACTCAGGGCTGTCTTGATTCTTAACTGCTATGTTCTAACCAGCATACTGTACTGTTCCCTTCACAGGGCTTCAAAGGACTGGGTGTATTCTGGGGATCTGGAGATGGTCAGAGTTACATTTATGAGTGAACCTGGTAGATGGAGTGACAGAGTTCTAGTGTGACCAGGTTGTGGGTACCAGTGTTCAGAGATAAAATCAAAGACCTTCCATAGCTGGTGATGCTTTCTGAGCAATCTCAGGGATTTTCTCTAAGGGCAAATTTGGTAATGGCTGCTGTTGGCTATTTCATATCATCTCATAAAGCTTGTGCTATGATGGGCACTATAGTTACCAGGAAACTGCCCTTCTGGTGCCTGTTAAACTTTCAAAATTAAGAACAACTCAAATATAATTTTTTATTACAAAAAAAAGATCATTTTATTAGTGAAACACTAGAATACA
>NW_007726124.1:1792622-1798269 GCF_000696425.1 Galeopterus variegatus
CTCAAATATAATTTTTTATTACAAAAAAAAGATCATTTTATTAGTGAAACACTAGAATACAACCATAAGAAATAAATAGAAAACATAATTGAACCACCTAGAGAAAACATAACTTGGGTATGTTCTTCCAGATGCCTGTGTATATGCCTGTATAGTTGGATATTTGTTATTATCAGTTTTTCATGAATAAAAATAATGCTGTGATGAAGAACCTTGTCACCAAATTTTGGTTCACATTTTTATTGACTTTAGAATAATTTCCTGGAAGGGTAATTGCTGACCAAAAATATGAACGTTAGTAAAGTTTTAGATGTGTTTCACTAAATTACCAATTTATATCCCCACACATATGTATGAGGGGGGCCCTTTGTCCTACATCCTTGCTGACCCTGGATATTATCCCCACCCCCACCTTTTAAAAATTGCCACATTTAGTCTGGTTGAGATGTAGTTTACTTTTGAGGTCTCATATGTAATAGATCTGCAACATAACCAGCGCCACTTTAGACAAGCCCAAGTACAAAATGGCACCACCCACCTCCTTGCCTCCCCTCCCCCCTTCCCTTTACGAGAAGCCTTCTGACTTAAACAGAAACCCCTTTTGCTTCTGCAAGGACGCAGTTCACCCCAACCCACTTGATGGCCCTACTTGATGGTATCAGCCAGCCCATGGTGCCAACATACCAATATAAGCTCTATAACCCCCACACCTGGTGCTGTCCACCATTTTCAGGGCAGTCATGGGCCCTGTGCCACTCCGATCAGAGCCCAGCAGATTTCTTTAATAAAGCTTGAATGGTACCCAGCATCTTGGCTCATTTTCTTTCATTATGGTGCCGAAACCAGGGAAGGGTTTTGGCCGATGTTGTGGATGATCCCCTCTCTCTGGGGGTGATTGGCCCTCAGCCGCCCTTCCCGGACCTGCCGGAACCAGGTACCCTCGGGACTCTCCTTCTGCCATTTCAGACCAACGTATCCAACACCAGCCTCAATTCAGGGTGAGTCAGTGAGTCTGTCCTGCCCACGTCAACGGTTCCCCTGACTACTCTCTATGACTCAGGTCTCTACGAAAGCCCAGGCACCTGGCAGAGGGAACCCTTCTTGTGCCCCCCCCAGCTATTAAAGGATGTTTCATTACCTGGTCGGTGGCTTTTTTCTCTTGAAAGGAAGGTGGGCAACAGAGAGGATGCTCTTTGTTGGCATGCTTCTTCTACAAGGGCTGACTGCCCTTTCTCACCCTCTAAATGTGATCCTCACAACCTAAACCTCTACGCTCTATACCCTTGGGCTGTCTCCTGGCCAATTTCTTGGCCTCCAGGGAGACACTGAACCTAAACGTCCCATCCCCATTTTCTACTGTACTCTGCGCACTACGCCTCTGGGCCACTCTATACCTCTGGGCTGTCTCCTAGCCAATTTCTCGGTCTCCAGGGAGACATTAAAACTCAAACACCTCGTTACAATGGATCCTAGTGGCCACAGATGGCACTCAATTTAGACACCAAAACAGCAAAAGCTGTAGAGATTCCTTGTTTAGGCCTTCTCCTATCTCTGAAAGCATTCTCTCTGTCAAAACTGTCCTATGTCTCAAATTCTCCTAGCTCATGCTCAACCTCTCTTTCCAGACTCGGGTCAATCTTCTGATCCATCAGCCCTCCACATTTATCTCTCTTCCTCACACCTGGCCTCCAGATGCTTGTCCTCAGCACAACTCCTCCCCTTCTCCCACTTTGTCAGGTAACAACCCCGCCTCATCTCCAGCTTTTTATAACCCTTCCTTGAAGTGGCTGGGATGGAAGGAATTGCCCAAATGCATGTACAGGGAGCAGGTCTGGATGGTGGCTCAGGTACATGCTCAAAATAATAGGCGGCCTGTGGGAGCCATTGCTGTTCCTTGCACAGACCCAAATTGGAACTACCAGGCTGGCCACGGGGCTTGAGGTCTCCGGGATAACATGATCACACACCTACTTCACAGCCTCCAAAAGGCTACTCAGAAGTCAGTCAATTATGACAAGCTTAGAGAGATCACACGGAGACCCACTGAAAATCCCTGCGAGTTACTAACCCACGTCTCTGAGGCTTGACATGAATACACATGCATAGATCCAAACTCCCTTGCAGGCATGGCTCTCTTACACTCTCATTTCATTACCCAATCAGCTCCTGATATTTTAAAAACTATAAAAGAGATCAGGCCAAATACCAGCTCCTGGCTAATGCCATCCAAGGCTCATGTACTCCAAAGCTGGCTGCCTCAAGGGGCAAGCCACCCAGGAACTGCTTCAAATGCAGTCACCTGGGCCACTTGGCATAGGCCTGTTGTAACCTGTCCTCACTGCAAATATCCAGGTCACTGGGGGATTGACTGTGCCACTCACCAGAGAGGGAGTGGCCCAGTCCCCAACCTATAGCCTTTGGCTTCACGGCCATCCCTACTGGAGCTTCTCAGCTTTGCCCAGGAGGAGGACTGATGATGCCCAGGGCCTGAGGCCCCCACAGAGATGACCACACGTGAGCCCATCACAGTAACTTGCCTTGTAGCAGGTAAGCCAATCTCTTTTGTCATTGATATAGGGGCCATTTACTCTACCCTTCCTGTATATGCAGGACCAACAACCCTGTTCTCTATCACAATAGTAGGAGTCATGGGATCAGAATACCGCCCACGGATCAAACAAGCCCTTTCATGCACCCTACTTCACACACAAATTCTTAATAACGCCTCAATGCCCAGCCCTCTTACTAGGATGGGACATTCTTTCCAAATTCAAAGCTACTCTTACTGTATACACTTTAACTCCAGCTACAATACTCCTGTTACAGGCTGCACCCAGACCTGGCCCCTGGGGCTTCCACTTTCCCCTCCCCCTCAGACAAGGTCAATCCCTAGTATGGGATGCTTCTTCTCCCTCCACTGCTATGCACCATTCCCCTATCCTTGTTAAATTGCAGAACCCCTCTTTGTTCCCTGATGTCCCACAGTACCCCATCACTAACAAACACCTAATAGGCTTAAAACTTGCTGTACACAAACTCCTTTCTTCTAATTTCTCATGGCTTACCCACTTGCCTTTCAATACACCCATCCTTCTGGTTATAAAGCCTAAGGGCTCATACCATTTAGTACAGGACTAATCCTGACACCCCGTTCCCAACAACTTACTTGGGCAGTACTACCTCAGGGGTTTTGGAATAGCCCCTACTTTTCCAGCCAGACCTTACCTCAAGACTTATCTGAACTTCCCCCCAACCTCTAGCACTTTAATACAATATGTGGATGACCTCCTCTTTTGTAGCCCCTCCTATGAGGATTCCCAGGCCCACACTGTTGCTCTCCTTAATTTCCTGGCCTCCAGGGGATATCCAGTGTCCTCAGCAAGGCCCAAATTTCTTCTCCTTCAGTTCAAGAGTCTAATTTCTGAACTCCCTACTCCTACCACAAAGGGTGAAATCCTTTCTTTCTTGGGGCTTGCAGGGTATCTTCGTCTATGGATTCCTAACTTTGGCGTGCTAGCAAAGCCACTTTATGGGGCAGCCAAAGGGGATCCTGCCATTCCCTTAGATCACACAAAGCTCATTCATTCTCCCTTCCAGTGATTAAAAGCTGCTCTCCTCGCAGCCCCAGCTCTATCTCTCTCAGACCTATCTCATCCTTTTATCCTATACGTCACTGAAACCCAAAGATTGGCAGTCAGGGTTTTGGGACAAAAAGCAGGAGATATTTTCTCCCTCTCTAAATAACTAGACACCATATCTTGAGAATGGGCCCCTGTTTATGGGCTTTGGCGGCAGCCACCCTTTTAGCATAAAAAAGCTCTAAACTAACTTTTAAACAACAAACAGTCAAGACCTTCTCAGCCATAAGGCCAAGTCAATTCTCTCCCTTTCCCACCTACAACTTATTCACTTTACTTTCATTGAAAACTCCCAGTTCTCCTTTAAACCTTGCCGTCCCTTAAAATCCAGCCACTCTCATCCCAAAACACTCATGACCCTTAGAACACAATTGCATGAAGGCGTTAAACCTCTTTCTCAATCCCTTTCCACACATCTCCTCGCATCCCATTGCATGGTTCATAGATGGGAGCGCCACCTCCCGGGCAGGTTATGCCATAGTAAATCCAACACAAGCTATTGAGGCTGCACAGCTCCCAAAGGATGTTGGGGTTATACACTGCAGAGGACACCAAACCTCCAAATGACCCCCATAGCCCAGGGAAACAAACTGGCGGATCTAACCGCAAAACAGGCTGCTCAATCACCAGGACCCTACTCTTCCTCTCCTGCTCAGGTCCTTCTCATGGCCCCTATGCCCTTACCCCAATACACACTCCAAGAAATACAACACCTCCAACAGTTGGGGGCACAGAGAAAGGACAACTGGTATACTCTCTCCAGTCACTATGTCCTCCCTACTACACAAACTGAGCAAATCCTTTTAGATTTCCATAATTCAGTTCATATACGCTATGAACTCCTACTATGCCTTCTTCAGCCCTTATATTACTCTCCCACAAAAGGACCCGCTATCTTCTAACATTAGTAGATACCTTTTCAGGTTGGATTGATGCTTTTCCCTGCACTTCAGAGGATGCTACAGCCGTAATGCATGCTCTCACCTCAGAAATCATCCCTTGTTTTGGCCTACACACCAATCACTCACTCACCTACAGGCTGCCCCCCTGCAAGCCCACAGGCCTCAGTCCCCCTCAAGGGGGCTTTAGGCCAGTATCTACCTACTGTTTCGCTCACTAGGAATCTTCTTTGGGAACATGCTGTCTATTACCTCATCCTTTCCCCACTACCTCCTCAGACTTTAAACTGAGCCCAGGACAGCAAGTGTATATTAAAACCCGAATCCCAAAGCCACTCTCACCATGCTGGGAAGGGCCTTATACAGTATTTCTCACCACCCCCACGGAAGTAAAAGTACTAAGAAAGGCCCCCTTGGTATCACTTATCCTTGGTAAAACTGGCACCTGAGACTTTACCCAAAAATCTGTTAACACCAAGCCAGAGGGGCCCCCCTGCTCAACCCCCAACCCAACATCTCCTTACACTTTATCCATTTTAGGACCCACAAAACTGAAAATCTCCAGGACCTCTGCTCTTCCCCCAATCCCAGAAGAAAGATGATCTTTCCCCCGGTGATTATCCTCTCACTCTCGCAGGCCCACTTCACGTCCTTCACACAAGAGCTACTATTATACTATCTGTTCTAATACTTGCTACGGGATTGGCAGCAGCTGCCCCCAAAGCATGTAACATTATAGGAAGATTTCTCCTGGCACTTCTTTACCTCCTTTCAGTAGGATGCTTCTTAGCAATTTCATTGTGGCAATGTCCCCTTTAAATTCTTTTGGCTCCCTAACCTTTGCATCCTTCCTGTGTTTTTCTGCCTATCTCAATGCTGCTCCTTACCTGGAATATGGAAGTTCAAGGTCCGCAGGGATGATGCAGTCCTCAGCGAATCAGACTGGTCCCTGAGTGACTCATCTGTCTCCCACTTCGCGAGAAACTTTTTGTGGTTACCCCCCTCCCTGTCGATGCAGCCCAAAATGTTTCCACAAACGTCTCTTCACTTTAATCTCAGTGGGGACTGTCAGCATTGTGCGGGGCCTGCCCACACTCTGCCTTATGAACA
>NW_007726124.1:1798931-1803934 GCF_000696425.1 Galeopterus variegatus
CTACGGGATTGGCAGCAGCTGCCCCCAAAGCATGTAACATTATAGGAAGATTTCTCCTGGCACTTCTTTACCTCCTTTCAGTAGGATGCTTCTTAGCAATTTCATTGTGGCAATGTCCCCTTTAAATTCTTTTGGCTCCCTAACCTTTGCATCCTTCCTGTGTTTTTCTGCCTATCTCAATGCTGCTCCTTACCTGGAACATGGAGGTTCCAGGTCTGCAGGGACGATGCAGTCCTCAGCGAGTCAGACTGGTCCAAGTGACTCATCTCTCTCTGACTTCGTGAGAAACTTTTTGTGGTCACCCCCTCCCTGTCAATGCAGCCCACAACGTTTCCACAAACATCTCTTCACTTTCCTCTAATCTCATCTCAGTGGGGACTGTCAGCATTGTGCGGGGCCTGCCCACACTCTGCCTTATGAACAGCAAACGCTGCCACTCACTTACCCCTCCTCATCCATGCCCTAAAACCGGAATATGTTTCCTTTGTAAAACTACGCTATCCTCTTGCCTGATCCCCAATGCGACTTCTTGCATATTCTTTTGGCTCATCCCTGACATCATCCTCCAGAAAGATGGAGAGATGGAGATGGGACTGGGACTAACTTTGGCCCCTCCCTCTCAGGAACTGGCCTCGGTCCCATAGGGCACTAATTGTGCCTTTTAATTGGGGCAGGGATCCTTCCTGCAACTGGAACTGGCATAGCGGGCCCTGCTACTGCCTCTCAATTCTATCAAAAACTCTCAGAAGAACTAAGTATAGATAGCATCTCCTCCCTTCAGTGACAAGTCAACCCACTTGTGACAGTCGACAGTTGCTTTACAGAACAGTCAGGCCTTTAATTCCTTACAGCAGAGAAGGAAGGCACCTGCCTCTTCTTGGGGGAGGAATGCCATTATTATGTAAATGAGTCCGGGGTGATCCAAAACAACTTAAACCATTTCACTGAACCCTTGGGTACCCTGGCTTATGCTCCTACTAGGACCCCTAACTGTGCCTCATCCTACTTTTTGGTCCTATCTCTTGGTGTTTATCTAATTTCTTGCAGGAACGTATATTATGTAAATGAGTCCGGGGTGATCCAAAACAACTTAAACCATTTCACTGAACCCTTGGGCACCCTGGCTTATGCTCCTACTAGGACCCCTAACTGTGCCTCATCCTACTTTTTGGTCCTATCTCTTGGTGTTTATCTAATTTCTTGCAGGAACGTATGCAGGCTTTCACCAACCAAAAGGTCACCGAATTATCCCTGCAAGGAAGCTATCAGCCCCTTAGAATCAGTGACCCTTCCCTGGAGAAATACAGCCTTCCCACATGAAACCAATACCCCACCACCTAAATCTTTTATTTTTTTCCATATCTTCACCCAGAAGAATGAGATCTCCGCCCTTTTTCCCCCTCCCTGCAAGGAAGCTATCAGCCCCTTAGAATCAGTGACCCTTCCCTGGAGAAATACAGCCTTCCCACATGAAACCAATACCCCGCCACCTAAATCTTTTATTTTTTCCATATCTTCACCCAGAAGAATGAGATCTCCGCCCTTTTCCCCCTTTTTCCTATACTTAAAAGGCAGGAATAATAGATCTGCAACATAACCAGCGCCACTTTAGACAAGCCCAAGTACAAAATGGCAACACCCACCTCCTTCCCTCCCCTCCCCCTTCCCTTTACGAGAATCCTCCTGACTTAAACAGCCAACATAACCAGCGCCACTTTAGACAAGCCCAAGTACAAAATGGCACCGCCCACCTCCTTCCCTCCCCTCCCCCTTCCCTTTACGAGAATCCTCCTGACTTAAACAGCAACCCCTTTTGCTTCCACAAGGATGCAGTTCTCCACCCTGATCCACATTAGTATAATGATCCTCCTTGATGGTATCAACCAGCCCTTGGCGCCAACATATCAATATAAGCTCTACCAACCCCACACCTGGTGCTGTCCACCATTTTCAGGGCAGTCATGGGCTCTGTGCCACTCTGAGCATGGTCCGGCAGATTTCTTTCTTTAATAAAGCTTGAACGGTACCTGGCATCTTGGCTCACTTTCTTTCAGGTAGTACCTAGAGTTCCATAAGCAGAGTCCTGGAAATGGTTTAAAAATTCTTCCATTGTTAACATATAGCAAGTGCAGAAGAGGCAACTTTCCACCACTACATGAGGGTACTTGAAAAAGTTCATGGAAAAATTGAATTAAACTATGGATTCTTCCATGAATTTCTTGAAGNTAAAAATTCTTCCATTGTTAACATATAGCAAGTGCAGAAGAGGCAACTTTCCACCACTACATGAGGGTACTTGAAAAAGTTCATGGAAAAATTGAATTAAACTATGGATTCTTCCATGAATTTCTTGAAGACTCCTCATATAATCTTTGAAAACTAGATGTGAAAAGTTTGAGTAAGCCATCTTAAGAGCTATCATTGAAACCACCTGGCCTGATCTTGTTTCCATTTATTTTGTTAATACAAAGATAAATGTGTATAAGAAAATGTGCAAATGCTAAAGAGGGCTCAGAAGCAAAAAAAACCAAAGACTGGTTTCATTTCTCATAATTTTCAGAGAATTGGCAGATTTGCTCAGGTATCTGGACCCCAGTTCCAGATGTCACTTAGAAGATGCTGCTCACTCTGAGTTTGCTCCTCTGACAACCCCTCACCTTTCGATCATGGGCTGGGCATCTTTGTTCCAAAGAATATTCTCCAGGCTGCATCTGAAGAAAGTGATTTTTCCTTCACGGGGCTTGGAGTCAGAAGACCTGGGTTTGAATTTCAGCTTCACTATTTAATAGCTGCATGGCTCTGGAGAATTTCCATACACTTTTCAAACCTCGATTTCTTAATCTGTACAAATGGAGAGATTTATCATAATTTCTTCATGAGATTCTTCTGAGAATCAAATAAAATAAGTACTTGAAAACACTTTGTGAACTGTATGACTTTATCTACAGCACTTTGCTAAAGAGCTGACAGAGAGTGTTAGACCAGAGAAAAGTGGCCCTGGGAGAGTTGGAGAGAGGGATCCTCCCCTTTATTTGTAGCTGGAAACAAGAGGGAGTCAATAGTCCCGAGTCCAGACAAGGTTTCTCTGCCAGTGGCTTTCTGTAGGAAAGCCATCCAATCTCCGTCATTTGCTCAGAAGCTTGGGCCATACTTGTGCAGCTCCTGAAACCTATGATGGAGGCAGACAGCAAAGGTGAGGAAGTGTCTTGCCTGCCTTAATGGCTAATCTAACTTGTGTGCCAGGTCTAGGGTTGCTCTGTAGGATGTCAGAGGTGTCACAGGAAAAGAGAGTGAGTAGTGGCATTCTCTTCTGAGTTGTTTGCTTAACATAAATCCTGTGTAATTGACATACACAGGTGCAATCTACAGGAAACTTTCTCTCCAGCTTAAATAAGTGCTGGGTCTGCATGGCCAGGAATCTTCTCAGAATCTGAATTTTTTCCCAGGTGTTCTTTCCCATTCACCTCCCTTTGATCTCCCCTTGGGCCAAATACAGCAGAGACAGCAGTGGAATGAAACTTGCTAAATGGGAGAACTTGCCCTTTGTTCCATGAGCCCAGAGGGCAGAAAGGGGAAGGGCACACTGATTTCACCTTTCCTTCCCAGGTACCTTCCTTTTTATTTCCTTCTCCTTCAGATATCTTTTAAGCCCTCGCCTTTGCAGAGATGAACTGTCTCTCACAGGAAACCTATTTTATTCTGTATTCTACAGCATTTCTACCAAAATTAGGAGAACCCAAGAATCATCACTCTGAGTCAGATCCATGCAGGAGTGAAAGTGACACATTTCTCAGAACTGTGGTTGTTTCAACGTTCTCTCTCTGGCCCTCCTCTGCTTTCCTTTTATTCTCTTTTTTAATCTGGATTTTCATGGGAAACACAATTATGATACCTAGAATTTTTTTCATTTGGAGTCATGTGATTATTTTCCATAGAAAGAGGAAAAAAACTGAAGAGAGCAGAAGCTATATTAGCCCAACCCACAAACACTCACATGTGTATACAGACATGTACACACACACACTTCTATTTCTAAGACTGAGATTGTGAATTTAATAAAAATATCCTTTTTTTTTTTTTTGGTTTCCATAGGATCTCAAAGTTGGAAGAGACCTTTGAGGTGGTCCAGCCCGAATAGCCATCCCAGTGCTTGACTCCCCTCTGGAATGTCGCTACCACATGTTCATCAAGCCTTGGTGTGACCTTCTGGTGACATTCCAATCCCTCTCCCTTTTGAAAAATTTCAAAATATTTGAAAATAATATTCTGTTTGTTTTCTCCCAAATATCTCCACTTTAATTAATAACTTGGTTGACAATTTATCTGATATATTAGAAATTGAAGGTAGCAAGAAACTAGATGGAAGAAGAAATAAACTAGTGTCAACATCAAATTAAATCAAGTGAATAAATATTTATTGTGCACCAGCTATGGGCAGAATAATTTGATAAGTGTATGGGAGTGGTGGGAAAACAAAACGGCAGAAGTTGCAGTTGTCTCCTTCAAAGAGTTTAAGGTCCAGCTAGCAGATTAGGAATAAAGACGTGAAAACCTAAGAAGTCAAGGCACATACAAATAGCCTTTCAAGTGGACGGTAGAAATGTTGTCCCTAGTTAATTGCTAACTGAAATGTCATGAGAGTAAGTTGAGAGTTCAGAAGAGAGAAAGACATGGATGGGTTTTGGGGTAGGAGGAGTTGGATGTTGTAGAAGAGGCTTGGACTTTGGGTAGAACCCAAATGAGGAGAGCGAGCTGAAATGGTTATTCCAAGAAAAATAAATTAGCATGGATAGGGTGAGGACTCAGAAATACAAAATGTTTTGTGGAGCAAAAACTGAAAATTGAGTTTACCTCATTTGAAAAGTTTGGGAAAGTGATTTGCCTTAATGAATTAGGTTGGAGACATGCATGAGATTTGGGTCAATGCCTAAGAAATTGGTCGTTTAATCTAGAGGGAAGACTGGATTGAGTGATCATCTTTCTGGTCTAGACTTGTCATCCCA
>NW_007726125.1:0-792 GCF_000696425.1 Galeopterus variegatus
GTGGAAACTCTGCCTCAAAGAGGTGAAATTACTAGCCCAAAGTCACACAGCTAGAGGGTGGCAGATCCGGAGTCATTCAAGAAAGCGAGGTGGAATCTACAATGCCTTTTATGACTCCGCCGTTGAAGTCATCCGCTGACACTTGCTATAATCCATTGGTTGCACAGGCCAGCCCTGATTCAACATGAGAGGGCATGAATGCCAACAAACCAGGATCCCTGGGGCGCATTTTGGAGGCAGGCTGCCACAGAGGGGCTCTGTCTCATTTAGGCCTACATGCTCAGCCATGGGCAGAGAGCCTGGTGCACAGGAGGGACTCTGGGAGCGTTTGCTGGATGAGCAGAGAGTAGAATAGGAGGGTGGGGCTTGCCTGTGTGGCTCTCTCCTGGGGAGCGCCATGGCCGGGTGTGCTCACAAGGAAGAGAGGATGCGAGTTCTCTGGCCCACAGACTCGGTTGGCCCTCCTGCCTGGAATGTGGGTTGTGGGTGGATGAAGGAGTTAGGGGCACAAGCTGCCTTCTACCATAGAGAACACAGCAAAGGCCCTGAGCAGTATCTCAGCTTGCTCTGCCCCCAGTTCCAACAGCCAGTTAAAGACCAGAGATGTGCCCCAGGGTGCCTCCAGTCACCTCCTGCCTGAGCTGAACTGATTTTGGCGCGAGGGAAGACACCAAAACATGCCCCTATCCCATGCAGATAAAGCTGCATGCCTGGGATGAGTCGGAGGTTAAACGCACAAGGTGAGGGCAAAGATCAAATGGGCGCAGTGTAGCACCTTTTTTCCCCCACCCC
>NW_007726125.1:2337-3758 GCF_000696425.1 Galeopterus variegatus
TTAGAGATAAAACAAAGTACACTGGATTAAACGTAGCAGGAAGGATCTGTACTCAGAATAAGGAAGAATTGCCAACCTGATGGTGAGAACTATCAAACCTGGAAGTGACCTGGCAGGAGCATGAAGACATCCCCTGATTCAGCTGTATTTATGGGGCTAGCCCAGTCCTGCAGTTAGGGCCGCTGTTGTAGTCAGACCAGACGGGCGGGCCTGCCAGGGAGGCAGCAGCACAAGATGGTCAGGGAGGCTACCAAGCCAAGGAGGGCTTCTGTGCAGGGCTGGTTTTGTGGAGCAGGGGTACTGGTTGGGAACCTGAAGCATCAGCTGACATGCTCATAAGTATGAGGCCCTTGTCCACCTTCTTTCCTGGCCTTTGCACCCTTCAGGATTCAGTGCAGGGATCACCTCCTCCACTTAGGGCTCTGAGCACACAGTGTGAACTCTGGGACTCACCTGCTTCCCTCTCCAGAGCGCAGGTCCCTTAAGGGGGACTGTGGGTGATTTATCATTGTGTGCCTAGTGCCTGGCAGGTGCTTGGGAGATGTGGAGGGAATGAGGGAAGGAAAGGGGAAGAAAGGGACGGAAAGAGGAAGGGAGGAGGGAGAGAAGAGGGGAAGAGAAAGGAAGGGCGGGAGGGAGAAGAGGAGGAAAGGGAGAGGGGAAAAGAGGGGTGCAGAAGGGAGAGAGAGAAAGGAGGAGTGAAGGAGTAGGGGAAAGGGAGGGAGGAAGAGATGAGAAGGAAGAAGGAAGAGAGAAGGGATAGAGAAGGGATGGAGAGAGGAGGGAAAGAGCAAGGGAGGGGGAAGGGAGGGGGAAGGAAGGGAGGGAGAAAAACTTCTGTGCCCAGAGGTGACACAGGTTCACCCCTGCTCAATGGACAGTGGCTTTATCAACAGCGACATTACCCCAGGCTCCCTGGCAGCTGGGACTGCACTGCTATGCATTTCCCATCTCATGCAGGCTGGCTCAGGGAGAGGGGCCAGCCCAGGCTGGTGGTGCTGAGCAGCAGGGCTTGGGATTGTGGGCGGTTGTAATGGGCACAGGCTGGCAAGGCAGGACAGACAGCCCTGGGAGTCAAGAGAGAGCTGGGCAACAGCTGGGTTTGTGAAAATCCATATTATATCTAGTTCTCGTTTGTTTCTGTTTGACTCACATTATAATTCCAGAGCCGTGTTCTTACAGGGAAATGTATTGCACTTAATTTAATCGTTTTCACAAAATGACAATAGCTTTTTTGCTTTTCCCAATCATAAAGAAAGTTGGTATAACAAATACAAACAAAAGAGGAAGAAAACGCCCTGAAAACCCAGAGATAGTTATTGTCAACATTTTGTTGCGTATTGTTCTAGAATTTGTGTATATTTATATTTTATGTGTTTACATATTTGCATGTTAATATTTTAAAATATGTAAAAGATTTT
>NW_007726125.1:4526-58378 GCF_000696425.1 Galeopterus variegatus
AATAACTTCCTTGTAAATTATCAACTGTATCATTCATTAAGTCAAATATTGTGGTAAAAACAAAGACTTGGGCGATAGCAGAGATGGAGATGATTGACACTGAGTGTGGAAAGGAAGGCTGAAGATTTTTTTTTTTTTTTCAAAAATAGACTTCTCCAAATAGAGTTGTTTAGAGCAATCTGTTGCCTGTAATCATTACGCCCACCAGTCTCTTTTCCTTATTGTGCCCTTTCAGGGTATGAGTGTTAGTCTGTGAACAAACACTAGGGTCCCTCCCTGTTCCAGGCACGGAGCTAGGCGCTGAGCTGGAGCAGTGAACAAGACCCACCTATGACTTACCCTCCTGCCAGTTAGCCTTAGTGGAGAGGCAAAGGGGGTAATCACACCATCAGTAAAAAGGGGCATCTGGGTCTCTGCAAGCCAGCCTTCTCCCCTCCTTCTGTGGCCCTGAGCAGCAGCTGTGATTAAGGAGTTCATGGGCATGACTCCCTGATGCCCTCTTTCTGGGAATGGGAGGATACTTCTAACCATCACAATGCTGGAATCCCCTGCCCCCTCCTGGCCACTGCTGCATGATAACCTGCCCCTTCCTGTATTCTACTGCACAGGACAGTACATACCTGCCACCAGACCATTCAGGCATATGATGTTTTCACTACCACTCTTTAGATCAGTCAAATTTCAGATGTGTTCTCATGTGAGTTTAAGGGTCACCTTGTCCCAAGTGACCAGTCCTACTAAAGCTTGAGTCTTCTCTTTGATCCCCATTCCATCCCTTCACCCCCTGAGGACACATTAGGTGGCAAGAAGTACTTTATCTCTCAAGGCAGCCCCACTATCATTAAGCACTTCTGAGTATTTATTGNGGGATCCAAACCCTCTGACGGGAGCGCCGCTGTGCTTCCCAAGCGGCGCACTATCCAGTGCGCCACCGGGCCGGCCCCTAAAATATGTAAAAGATTTTAAAAACAAACAAAAATGAAATCGCATTACGGATAGTATTTTATAACCTGCTTTTCTTTCACTTGGTAATGCCTTATGAACACTCTTCCATGACAGTAAATAAAATCTCACATCATTGCAGTGGCTGCAAATATCTTACTTAATGAAGATATCATAATTTATTTAACCTCTTTTGCCAGTTAGGATTTCCCTCCCAATTTTCACTGTTAAAAACAGCTTGTGGAAAAAGGTAAGCACTTCAACACCGTTAAATACAAAAACAAAGACAAATGATTTTCGAACCACAAGTTTTAGAAATAACTTCCTTGTAAATTATCAACTGTATCATTCATTAAGTCAAATATTGTGGTAAAAACCGAGACTTGGGCGATGTCAGAGATGGAGATGATTGACAGTGAGTGTGGAAAGGAAGGCTGAAGATTTTTTTTTTTTTCAAAAATAGACTTCTCCAAATAGAGTTGTGTAGAGCAATCTGTTGCCTGTAATCATTACGTCCACCAGTCTCTTTTCCAGCTGGGAGTGGCTTTGGAGATGACTTATTCATACCCCTCATTTTATTTTTTTTTCCTTTTTGTCTTTTTTAGTGCCCTTGCAGGGTATGAGTGCTACTCTGTCAACAAACACTAGGGATCCCTCCCTGTTCCAGGCACGGAGCTAGGCTCTGAGCTGGAGCAGTGAACAAGACCCACCTATGACTTACCCTCCTGCCAGTTAGCCTCAGTGGAGAGGCAAAGGGAGTAATCACACCGTCAGTAAAGAGGGGCATCTGGGTCTCTGCAAGCCAGCCTTCTCCCCTCCTTCTGTGGCCCTGAGCAGCAGCTGTGATTAAGGAGTGATTAAGGGCACTGAGTCTCTGATGCCCTCTTTCTGGGAATAGGAGGATACTTCTAAACATCAGGATGCTGGAATCCCCTGCCTCCTCCCGGCCACTGCTGCATGATAACCTGCCCCTTCCTGTGTTCTACTGCACAGGACAGTACATACCTGCCACCAGACCATTCAGGCATATGATATTTTCACTACTGCTCTTTAGATTAGGCAAATTTCAGATGTGTTTTCATGAGACTAGAAGAGAGTTTAAGGGTCACCTTGCCCAAGTGACCAGTCCTACTAAGGCCTGAGTCTTCTCTTTGATCCCCATTCCATCCCTTCACCCCCCTGAGGACATGTTAGGTGGCAAGAAGTACTTTATCTCTCAAGGCAGCCCCACTATCATTAAGCACTTCTGAGTATTTATTGGCCTATTCAACCAAACGATGTGTACTGAGTGCTTACTATGTGCTAAGAAATAAATCAGTGAATCAAATAGACAAAAATTTCTGCTCTTGTGAATCTTACCTTTTAATGGCATAGGGTGGGGAGGACAAATATTAAGTAAAACACATAAATTATAGAACGTTAGAAAGTAACAAATGCCAAGAAAAAAGAAAAAGAAAAAAAGAAGTGGACTAAAAGGACCAGGAATGGCAGGGATTGAGTTGCAATTTTAAATTATATTAAAACATTAATAAGTGTTATTAAGTGTTAGCTAATAAGTGAGCTTAGTAAGGCCACAGGATACAAGATCAATATACAAAAAATCAAATATATTTCTTTTTTTTTTTTTTTAAAGATGACCGGTAAGGGGATCTTAACCCTTGACTTGGTGTTGTCAGCACCACACTCAGCCAGTGAGCGAACCGGTCATCCCTATATGGGATCCGAACCCGGGGCCTTGGTGTTATCAGCACCACACTCTCCTGAGTGAGCCACCGGCCGGCCCAAAAATCAAATATATTTCTATATACTAGCAATAAACAATTGGAAGTTGGAAAAATTTTTCGAAAGCATTATTTGCAATTGCACCAGAAAACATGAAATACTTACGTTTAAATCTAACAAAATATGTGCAAGATCTGTATGCTGAAAACTACAAAACACTGATGAAGGAAATAAAAGAAACCTTAAAAAAAATGAAGAGGTATATTCATGGATTGGAAGATTCAATATTGTTAAGATAAAAATTCTCCCACATGGATCCAGATTCACTGCAATTCTAATGAAAATTTCTGCAAGCTTTTTTGTAGAACTTGACAAGCTGATTTTAAAGGTTATATGGAAAGGCAATGGAACTAGAATAGTCAAAACAATTTCAAACAAGAACAACAAAATTGGAGAATTTACACTAATTTCATGACTTTCTCTAAAGCTACAATAATCGACACAGTTTGTTACTTGTAAGAAGATAATATAGGTCCATAGAACAAAATAGAATCCAGAAACAGACCTGCATATATAAGTGTATGATCAACTGAATTTGGACAAAACTGCGAAGGCATTTCAATGGAGAAAGGATAAACTTCTTAACAAATGTTACTAGAATAACTGGCTATCCATATGGAAAAAACAAAACAAAACAAAACAAACCTCCATCCTTATCTCACATTTACAACATTTAACTTACTTACAACATTTAACTCAAAATGGATCATTGACCTAAATGTAAAACCTAAAACTAAAAAACTTCTCAAAGAAAACAGGAGAAAATCTTTGTGCCCTTGGGTCAGGCAAAAATTTCTTAGACATAACGCCAAAAGCATGATCCATTAAAAATTTTTTGAAACAACAAAATTGGAGAATTTACACTAATTTCATGACTTTCTCTAAAGCTACAATAATCGACACAGTTTGTTACTGGTAAGAAGATAATATAGGTCCATGGAACAAAATAGAATCCAGAAACAGACCTGCATATACAAGTGTATGATCAACTGAATGTGGACAAAACTGCGAAGGTATTTCAATGGAGAAAGGATAAACTTCTTAACAAATGGTACTAGAATAACTGGCTATCCATATGGAAAAAACAAAACAAAACAAACCTCAATCCTTATCTCACATTTACAACATTTAACTCAATTACAACATTTAACTCAAAATGGATCATTGACCTAAATGTAAAACCTAAAACTAAAAAACTTCTTAAAGAAAACAGGAGAAAATCTTTGTGCCCTTGGGTCAGGCAAAAATTTCTTAGACATAACGCCAAAAGCATGATCCATTAAAAAAATTTTGACACGGCCAGCCACCAAAAAAATATTTTTTTTGATAAATTGTACTTCATCAAAATTGAGAACTTCTGGTTTTTGAAAGACACTGCTAAGAGAATGAAAAGATAAATGACAGACAGGAAGAAAATATTTGCAAAGAACACATCTGATGAGGGACTTGTATCTAGAATATAGAAAGAACTCTCAAAACTCAGTAATATTGTTCCTCAAAAAATAAAAAATAGAATTGCCATATGATCCAGCAGTCCCCCTTCTGGGCGTATGCCCCAAAGAACTGAAAGCAGTAATTCAAACAGACATTTGTACACCCATGTTCATAGCAGCACTATTCACAATAGCCAAAGGTGGGAGCAACCCAAGTGTCCATAGACAGATGAATGGATAAACAGCATGTGGTATACAGTATATATAATGGAATATTATTCCAGCCCTAAAAAGGAAGGAATTTTTTTTTTTTTTTTTTTTTTAAAAAATGACCGGTAAGGGGATCTCAACCCTTGGCTTGGTGTTGTCAGCACCACGCTCAGCCAGTGAGCAAACCGGCCATCCCTATATAGGATCCGAACCTGTGGCCTTGGTGTTATCAGCACCGCACTCTACCGAGTGAGCCACGGGCCGGCCCAGGAATTTTTTTTTTTAAAGATGACCGGTAAGGGGATCTTAACCCTAGGCTTGGTGGTGTCAGCACCACACTCAGCCAGTGAGCGAACCGGCCATCCCTATATGGGATCCAAACCCGTGACCTTGGTGTTATCAGCACTACACTCTCCAAGTGAGCCACAGGCCGGCCCAAAAGGAAGAAAATTTTGACTTATGATAAAACATGGATGAACCTTGAAGACATGACACTCAGTGAAATGACAGTCACAAAAGGACAAGTACTGTATGATTCCACTTACATGAGGTACATAGAGTAGTCAAAGTCACAGAGACAGAAAGCACAATGGTGGTTGCCAAGGACTGGGGGAGGGGGAAATGGTGAGCTACTGTTTGCTGTGTACAGTTTTGGTTTTGCAAGATGAAAAAGTCCTGGAAATAGATGGTGGTGACGGTCGCACAGCAATGTGAATGCTTCTTTTTTGGCGGCTGGCCAGTGTGGGGATCCGAACACTGGACCGTTGGTATCATCAGCACCGCACTCTAACCAAGCAAATGTATTTGATGCCACTGAGCTATACACTCAAAATGGTTAAAATGACAAATTTTATGTTATGTATATTTTACCACAATTAAAAAAATAAGTTAAAAAAGCTCAAAAGGAAAAAAGTCTACAGGAGTATAAACAAGGCACTATTAAGATTAGCATCGGGAGTTGAGGTGGGAAATTAAGGGAAAAGAAGGTAATGAGGAGCACTGGGAGGAGGACTTTCACTGCGCTCCTTTGAATAGTTTTACAATGACGGTATTGCCTATTCAAAACATTAAAAATATAATAAAATAAAAAACATTTTTTTCCGTGCATTGAACCAAAAATCTTCCTACAACCATGTGGAACAAGTCAAATTCTTTAATACTTTAAGACAATATTCCGCTGCCTCTGAGCTTCCTCTTCAGCTCCGTTGCTCGCTCTCTCTTTCTCTCTCTCTCTCTCTCTCTCTCACTGGGGTGTCCGAGTCTGTGGGCTCTCTGATGGACATTTGTGGTTTGGGTACATCCAGCATCTACCTTCCCCCTAAGCCCAAAGCACCCTACCTTTCCTTTGGAGAATCTCCCACTGTGTACAATCTCTGCAGGAGAAAGTCTCAACTTCCCATTTGGAAAGCAAGAGGTCCTGATGGTGCCTCCCTCTGTTTGTGCTGGCCCACTCAGGAGGCAAGCATGGGACTCAACCAGTCAACTCACTCTTCCATGCATTGCTCTTTAGTGCAAGAAAGCTGGGTGCCTGGATGTTGTACTGACCTAGCAGTTGGCGGTCCAGATTATTTGATCAGATAGTCCTTATGTGTGCTCTTTTTTGTGAGGATACCTGCTGCCCAGTCCTCCGAGCTCCTTTGTTCTGGCCCATTTTTCAGTCCTGGTCTTCCAGCCTCTATCAACTCTGTGAGCCTTAAACACCTTCCAATAAGTTATCTTTGCTTAAGCTAACCAGAGCCAGTTTCTCTAATTTATGAACAAGAATCCTGACTGCTAAAAGCCCCAATTTACACTTGAATCTGGGAGATGTGACAAATTGTATTCCCCAAGATAGCCTCTATAATTTCTCCCAACTCAAATGCTGGTCAACAATATAACCTTCCCATTCCTTCCAGGGAGAGATGAGGTCTATATCCCCTCCTCTTGAATGTGGGCAGGCTTCAACAAATCAAGTTTGGTAGAAGTGATGGTATGTGACTTCTGGAACTAGGTCATAAAAAGCCACGCAGCTTTTGTCTGGTCCCCTTAAGATGCTTGCTCTGGGGGGAAGTCAGCCTCCATGTAAGATATCCAACTACCCCAAGACTGTCATGCTGGAGAGGCATGTGTAGGCAGTCTGGCTGACAGTCCCAGATGGAGCCCCCAGCCAACAGCTTGCATGAACTGCCAGCCGTGTGAGTGGGTCATCTTGGACATCAGTCCCAGTAGAGCATTCAGATGATGACATCCCCATCCAACATCTGACTATAACTACTTGAGAGACCCCCAGCAAGAGCTGCCAGGGTGAGCCTTCCCAAATTTCTGACTTATGAAATCATGAGGAAAAAAAAAATTGCTTTAAGCTGCTGAGTTTGGGGATCATTCATTATGCAGGAGTAGAAACTAGAAATTCTGGTTTGCTTGCTTTCTTATCTTGTCCCACAGAAAATTGTATAATCTCAGCAATCAGAAAGATAACAGAATAAAAGGCAAGGAAACCTACGTTTTTTGAGTCCTACCACAAGACAGATCCCTTTCATACACCATCTTGTGTAACCATCACGATTCTATGAGTTGGGGACAATTATTCTCTCATCAAAAGGAGGAAATTGGGGTTAAGGGGGGACAAGACTGCAGCTCGTATGTGTCAGACTGCAGAGCTGGTGCTCTTCTGGCTTAGAGCAAAGCACCCAAAAACAAGACTGAAGGAGAAAGAGTCAGGCAAGAAAGTTTAATTCAACAACACAGTGTTGCTAGGATAAAGATCTCTGGAGCTTTGTGATCATTTTAAAGGGATTAAAGTGCCCATATTGCTTCACCCCACACATTAGTCAAATACCAGGTGGAACATGTAGCCCATGAGGTGGAACTGAGGCATGAGAGCTTTTATAGAACCTTCCAGTTATAGAGTGTTACAGAGAGGAAACTTCTGGTACTTTGACACTTGCAAGTCACTGCCTTTAGTTCTCAAACAACACTGTGAAGACCCCAGACCTGAGCCCTCCAGGTGATTAACTCTAAGACATATGAGGTATAGTAATTACCTGGGTGATTTCCTTTGATGAGCCAGGCACTTTACGTACATTATTCCTAATCCTGCAAGACTGACATTATTATCCCCTGTGACAGATGGAGAAACAGTTGCAGGTGATTCAGTTATTTGTCCCAAACATCACATAACAAGTGCAGGCTAAAGAAAGGTCTGTCTGGAGCAGAGTACAGGGTGGAGAAGGTGGGCAGGCAGGCAGCAGGTTCCTATTGGCACAGAGCCCTGAGGCAGAGACTCAGAGACACCAGCCCAGAGCTCCTGCGAGCTGTGGCAGTGGGGATGAGGTGGGATGGGGGACTAGTAGAATTTGGGGTCATGGAGAGGACATGGAGTCAAAGATGCTAGAGAAGGAGCAATGTCCTCCTCAGCCTATGGATGGAGCAGAACCCCCAGGGACAACATGTCACATTCGTTAACTCCCCAGCTAGGAGGGGAGTAAATGTGAACCAACCCCTCAATTCAGACACGAGGAAGCTGCAGCCGGAGGGGAAAAGGGTCATGCCCAAGGTCTCCCAGCTTGTCAGCAGCAGGGCAGGACAACAGTTCCTATTCCTGAATCGCAGGCCAGTGCTCTTTCAGAGTCACCTTCCTGTGCTACGCGATTAAACTTGGGCTTTAACAAGGGTGACACTTTAAATTTATCATCTAAATCAGAAGAGAAGGGCCATTATTAATAATTACACCAGGACAGCAGGTGTAAACAGGACTGCCCTGCGCAAACAGGACATATAGTCACCCTAGCATGACAGCTGAATGTCACCTACTTATTCACCATGAAAGCCTCTTTGTAGCCTTATGGCAGAAGGGACCTGAGAACTCAGCATCTCCCTCCACACCAGGTGAGGGGCCAGAGGACCAAGGAGTCCTGAGGGTCTGGCTTTTTCTGGGGTCTTCAGGGTGCCCCAGAACTGGCTGTTCTGTAACTGACCTCTGTCCCCACCTGAGATGGTGTATGCACAAACAGATGCCCCGTTTGTGCTGTCCCCACCTCTCAGAAGGCAAGTGCCTTGCCAAGCCCGGTGGACCCACTTCCAGGTGCTTTCCTCTGGGTGCTACCCACTGAACCAAAGCCATCCTCACTGAGAAGCAGTGCACATGGGGCCTTCTCGTGGGGCCACCAGGCAGTCGGGGAAGGTCTCTTGGCCTGGTAGCCAGCCCAGCAGAAACTTCTAGGATATGAGAAGCATACCCAAGTGACCTGGGCTAGCTGTGCTCTTTCCTTCCCCCTCCCTCACACCTCTGCCCTTTCCAGCTTCTCAGACTTTACTGTGCCCATGCATCCCCTGGGAATCTTGTTAATCTCACGGATGCTGATTTAGCAGGCCTGCGCTGGAGGTTGAGAGGCTGCATTTCTAACAAGTCCCAGGACCACGTGGAGTAGTGAGGTCATATATGCCCACCCTTCCAGACCCTTCCCTGCATTCTCACGGCAGCTCCTTCTTTAGATATCAGCAAACGGCCCTCCTCAGAGAGGCCTTCCCTGGCTACCACCTCAGTGAGCTCCCTCCTATTACCCTCTCTCACAGCATCCTGCTTGCTTCTTTCAGGGCAGTAATCATAACCTGTCATCGTTTTTCCATGTGTTTATTACTAACTGTGGCAGATCATTACAGTCTGTCTCTGCCTGATCATGCCTCTCCATAGCCACTCTTGTGAAGCTTCTTTTCATAGGGACTCTGGGCCTGGCCACATGACTTGGACCAATGGCACATTAGCAAGATACCAAAATCACAGGCTTGAAAAGCACACGTGCATTGGGCTTGCCCCCTCGGAACACTGCTGCCAAATGAAGAAGCCCGGGCTAGCCTGCTGGAGGCCCCTGGCCCAGCCAACAGCCAGCACCAGCCACCAGATCCAGAAGTGAGGCCACCTCAGATCATCCAGCCCCAGTTGCCCCACAAGCTGACTGCAGCCATGTGAACAAGTCCAGAATCACCGAGCTGGGCCCATCCTAAATCGCTGACCCACACAATGGTGAGCACATAAAATGGTCATTGTTTTAAGTCACTGAGTTTTGGGGTAGTTTGTTCCACAGCAATAGATAATTGATACACTGGTTTAATGTCTCTGTTAGGACTGGGACCAGGTCTGTTTTGTTTGGTTCTTTACATCCAGTGCTTTGAGTTCATGAATTAATCAACTAACCTGGATCTGCCTGACTCTAAATCCCATGCACTTCTGCTCCACCACCCACAAGTTGCTCATTTTGGGTCTACTGGGGTCAGGGATAGGACATGTAACTTAGCCCAGGTCAACCAGTGCTTTCCAGTCCACAGTGATCAGTTGGAGGATGAGTATGCGACCTAAAACAATCCAATCAGATTGAAATTTAGGATTTTCACTGAGAATTCAGGGGAAAACACCTTCTTTCCCCAGTCAATACAAAGGAGAAATACAATTAGGGATGATTTTCAAAACCTGACTAATCAGAACAGGCGAGTGTTGGAAGCAAGGACTTAAAGCCCCCTGCTGTGCTGGGCATTAACTCTTTAGTTGCAGTTTGGGGAGGTCCAGAGTGGCTGTGTGATACTTGGAGAGCTCAGGGCAGTGGCTATTTACCAATGAGTACAGACGTTTTCCAACATTATAAGTATTGGTATCAACATTGCAGAGTGTAGTGCCATCAGCCCTGTGTGTAGTCCTGGGAGCTGCTGGGCTTGTCTGAGCATGGAGCCAACACCACAGATGTGGTCCTGGGAAATGTAGGGAAAACAACCAGACTCTGGCCAGACCAGAGCATGTAAGCCCTGGGTAAACCCTTATCTGATGCTAAAACTACCACTGAGCTTTTTAGTCACATGAGCCCAGAAATGTCATTTTTGTTTTATCCAATGGGGTTAGAGTTTCTGTTCCTTGCAATGGTCAGTATCTAAACTGGTGCGCCTCCTTCTGGGAATACAACTTCCCATGAAGGTCAACCAGATGATTCAGATACTCTAAAATTAACCCAAGTTTAAGCTAGACCAAGAGAATGACGAAAGAAATAATCAAAACGAATTAGATTTTCCAAGAATCACCACCTTGGGATAAGTCTCACGAACTCGGTGTCATCTTGTTAAGATAAACAATATATGTGGTTAGAACTGATTTATTGATTAATGTATAATTTGCTGACTGAATAAGCCACTTATTATTAAGAACAGCTGAAGCATTCTGCTTCAGATTGCATGCAAATGTTTCTGGTTCCCATGTTGTAATCAGTAACCAGTGATTGTAGTTCTTGTATTCCATGAGAAAAGGACAACTATATAGGCCGGCCTGTGGCTCACTCGGTAGAGTGCGGTGCTGATAACACCAAGGCCACGGGTTCGGATCCTATATAGGGATGGCCAGTTTGCTCACTAGCTGAGCGTGGTGCTGACAACACCAAGTCAAGGGTTGAGATCCCCTTACTGGTCATCTTTAAAAAAAAATTTTTTTAAAAGAAAAGGACAACTATATTTGACTTTCCCCCTCCTTTTAAAACTCCCCTATAAAATGCCTTTGCTTGTAGAAGACTTCGGGGCACTTTCCAACTCTGTTGGTTTGTTTTCCAGGTTGATCCTCACATTTGGCTCCCAATAAACTTCTCTTAAAATCTTTTGCCTTGGGGCCAGCCCGTGGCTCACTCGGGAGAGTGTGGTGCTGATAACACCAAGGCCACGGGTTCGGATCCTTCATAGGGATGTCCGGTTGGCTCACTGGCTGAGCGTGGTGCTGACAACACCAAGCTAAGGGTTGAGATCCCCTTACCGGTCATCTTTTAAAAAAAAAAATTAAAAAAAATCTTTTGCCTTAACAGCCTTAATTTAGGTTGACAGGAGGATGGAATCCCTAGGCTGACTCACACCACTCCCTGCAGAATCACTTTTACTCTATTGTGCTTTGCCAAATAAAATGCTTTACAATACTCATCTCTGAGTCTATTATAAGGATGTTGTTGAGGATATGGCACCCCATTTAACAGAGTCTTTCAGCTGTGCCTCTCCTAAGTAGTAGACTCATTTTCTACATATCGACACCATGAACTATGTAACAGAGATAGGAGGTGCTCAGTTTCCCTCCGTTTGAGTTCAGGCCAGTCCCCTAGGACTCAAGCCCCTCCTCTGGGCCGAGTTACTGTTGCTTGTTGCACCTATATTCAGCACCAACATGGGGAGATTGAGACCACAGGAGGCTGACTTACATAATTTCAGTGGCCGAGCATGCTCAGTAGAAAGGAGTTTATCTTTGAATGACCTTTTACTGATGGCACCAGAGAACACCAAATATATTTTAAGTAATTTTCAATGTGTATGTTGGAATTTGACCAATAAGCATGCTCCAAAGAGACCAACAGAGCATGCGCAAGCCTAGATTACATAACCAGATACAAAACTGGGAACCACCACCTTAGTTAAATATTCATTCAATAGCATGAATATGTATAGAGTACCCAGCTATAAAAGTTGAATCCAGGAAGAAGGCAGGGTAGGGCTGCTGCTCACTCTTGAGCCAGCCTGCACTTTGCCTGTGAAATATGTATTTCTTTCTCTTTGCATTAAACTTGCTTTTGCTTTCTACCCAACTCTGCTCTTGAATTCTTTCCTGTGGTAGAGTCAAGAACCTGGTAGAGGACGGGGTTGAGGTCTGGCATCCAACCTCCCCAGACCCTCTCCTCCTGTAATATAACTAACTTGTTTTTCCTTCTTGTCTTGGCTGCCAAGAAACTTCTCACCAAATACGTACCCACTAGTGGCAGAAATGTACAACTCCATCACGTGTCTTTTATTTATTTATTTATTTTTTAAAGATAACTGGTAAGGGGATCTTAACCCTTGACTTGGTGTTGTCAGCACCACGCTCTCCCAAGTGAGCTAACCAGCCATCCCTATATAGAGATCCAAACCCATGGCCTTGGTGTTATCAGCACCACACTCTCCCAAGTGAGCTAACCAGCCATCCCTATATAGAGATCCAAACCCATGGCCTTGGTGTTATCAGCACCACACTCTCCCAAGTGAGCCATGGGTTGGCTCTCATGAGGTGCCTTTTTATAGTAGCCTCATTCTTGGTTTGATTTCATGTCCTTATCCTTGTTTTTCCCTATCACATACTTACTTTTGACTTTTATAATCTTGCTGCATTTTATGTATCCCTATATTGAAATAGGAGTTATAATCTTAAAAAATCACTTTGATTTAGCCTTGGTTGAAATGAAAAGACTATAGGGAGGAGTACTGTTATATCAGTTACTGTGCATTTCAGTAAAGAAAAAGGAAGGGGGGTGAAAGAATATTTAAATTCAAAGGATTTCAAGAGCATAAGGAATCAAGACACCAGACAAGCAGGAGAAAGCTCTCATTTAAAGTTTAAGCCTAGGGCCGGCCCGTGGCTCACTCGGTAGAGTGCGGTGATGATAACACCAAGGCCATGGGTTCGGATCCTATATAGGGATGGCCGGTTTGCTCACTGGCTGAGCGTGGTGCTGACAGCACCAAGCCAAGGGTTGAGATCCCCTTACCGGTCATCTTTTAAAAAAAATAAAAATAAAAAAAAATAAAGTTTAAGCCTAACTGCGCTGGCCAAAAGTCTTTGGCCTCCTCCTGCCCATATTGTTATCTTACTGCCATGGAAACTCCCAGCCAGGGCCCCCTGGAAGGCACAGACTCAGCCGGCTCACCAGTGCCTGAGGTGGAGTGAGGTGGGTCTGGATCCCGAGGGAGGGAGAAGGAACCATGGAAAGTCACCTCTTTCTCTGTCCCACTCTGGAGGACTCTTGGGAGGAGTTGGGAAGAGGGGTAGTGAATCTGGGAGAAGAGGAAATGAGACCTTCACCCACCTCTGGCTGACTGAGCCCAGTGACAGATGGAGGGCCCACCTGCATTTCTCTGCTCTCTGTAATACACTAATGTTAAATCATTTGGCAAGAGTGTATTTTTATATAACTAGTGCCTAACTTCTGTGTTCTGTTTGAGAGGTTTCTGTCTGGATAAAGTTGTATCTAAGAATTGCAAAAAAAAAAAAAAAAGTTTAAGCCTATGTCTCACTTAAGTTCTTCCAAGAAGAGGCAAGAAGTCTCCTGAGCAAATTAATACAAAGTATTATTCATCTAATATAGAAAATGTTTGTGGAAGGAACTGGAATTTGCTCACTTAGGTTAGAAATGAACTACTGGTTCTTCTATTTGAAAAATTCAGACACCTGGGTATAGTTTCTCTCTTTACTGGCTGTGCAAAAAAAGGGAGTTGGGGGGCTCAGGTAGATTCAAACACAACATAGAGCTTGGTTCTTATATAATCTTAGATTAATTTAAGTCCTTTCTGAAACCAGACCTAATACAAATAAGTAAAAAACAAACAAAAAATAAATAAGCACTATTCTATTTACATCAACATTGAGGGAAGTGGCTGGCCAGTAAAAACATGGAAGGGGAACCTATAAAGTGCTGTTTATAGGGTATACGGAAAATATAAGAAAATGGTCAGGTCTCCCTCTGATGTTCAGAATCTTGCTGAGCATTTGATGTAAATAATAACTGTGCACGTGTGCCCAGGTGTTCCTTGGTTATTGTCTGATGTAATTGTGCATGTGCGCCCAGGTGTTCTTTGGTTGTCTGATTCACATCCAGGTGTCCTGGGTTATTGGACATAAGTATAAAGGAGGAGTGGCTCTGATCCACAGTGCCCCCACTCTCGGGATGGCCATGAGGGGAGGATGCTACTGCTGTTGGAGGCTGTTGCTGCAAGATGTTGCTACTAGGGCCCCTGGGACCCTCTGGGAGGTGGCCACCAACACCGCTGCTGCTGAGGAAGCTGAGGACTGAGCTCGTGTGGTCTGCCAATGGCTCCTGGGATCCTTCCTAATTACCTAGTTTGTGGACCTGAGTGTGAGGGGTCTGGTGACCCAGTATATACAATGGGTTTAAAGGGTCTGTGGGACCTAGCTCTAGCAATACAATTGGCTATGTCAGCAGGATTCCAACAATTGCCCCCCTAACCATACAGGGGTCTTGGACAGGCCCTGACAGGAAGGAAAGTGAAGAAAATGGAAAGGAAAAGGGAGTTAGGGAGGAAGAGGTTAGAATGTTGTAGAATAGGGAGAGAGAAGAACACTCCAGGTGGTAGCTACCAAAAGGTAAAAGTCTGTGGGGAGATGACCTTCAGAGCACCACCACGTAGAGGTATGCCCTTGAAATACTGTCTATTTCAAGGGCATATGAAATGCCTCTGTCTTCATGAGGGTCCCATTTGAAGCATCCCACGCCTTCTAAAAAAAAAATGATTTAAAAATCCTCACTGTATGGCCTCCAAAGTCACTGGTGCTTAATTCCCACTGTAACTGTTAAGGGTGGGAAATACCATTATGATAATTCAAAGGTGGGGACTTGGGTAGGTGATTAAATTGTAAGGACCATGCCCTAGTTGATGGGCGTGGTTCTGAGGGCTTTAAAAGGAGAGCACGTGAGTCTTTCTATTTCTGCCATCTTGCAATGTGATACCCTTTGTCCCTGAAGCTACCACCAAGGAAGGCCCTCCCCAGATGCATTCACTAAACTTCGGATTTCCCAGCCTCTGAAACTGTAAGCAATGAATTTCACTTTCTTATAAATAACTTAGTTGCAGGAATTTTTTAAGTAAGCAACAGAAATGGGCTAATACAATCCTCCATCCTACCTGTGACTTAAATTGGCTGAGCCTACATGCTCCCACTTTAAGGAGTTCTCCCTAGATGTCGCATTCAAAGGAAACACTATTCTTACCTGGAATGCCTTGTTTTTGTCTTGTTTATACATTTCTTGGGCTTGGAGTAGGGGCAACAAAAGAGAAATATCAACTCACATTAGCCAAAACCCTCCTTACCCATTTCCACACCGAGAGACTGACCTTTCAGGGCAGCTGCAGCTCATTTGAATCTCATCCTCCATAAACCTAAAAGTGGTGACTGTCAAAGCGTCGTCACCAGACCAGCAGCATCAGCATCACCTGGAAGCTTGTTAGAAATGGAAATTCTTAGGCCCAACATGTGCATATCCTAATGCTCAGAACCTGTGAATGTTACTTTTCATGGCAAAAGGAACTTTGCAGATGGGATTAAGTTAAGGATCTTGACATAAGAGACCTGTGGATTATCTGGGTGGGCCTATTGTAATCACAAGCATCCTTATAAATGAAAGAGGGAGGCAGGAGAGTCAGAGGAGATGTGGGGATGGAACCACAAGTAGGAATGATGTGATTGTTGGCTTTGAAGATGCAGGAAGGCGGGATGAGCCAAGGAATGCAGGCAGGCAAGAGAAGATTCTCCTCTAGAGCCTCAGAAGGAACACAGCCCTGCCAACAACCTGATTTTTTTTAGCCCAGTGAGACTCATTTTGAACTTCACACCTCCAGAACTATAATAGATTTATGTGGTTTAAACCACAAAGTTTGTGGTGATTTGTTTAAGTGCCCATAGGAAACTGATACAAACCCCGTCCAGGACCTACTGAGTTGTGAACTCAGCAGGTGGGGCGCAGCACCTGTGCTCAACAAGCCCTCAGGGATTCAGAGACAAGCTCAAATATGAGGACCACAGTTCTCAAGTGGTGGTTCTTGACCTTCATTGTACATCAGCCTCATCTGGGGAGTTTCTGAAAAACACAAATACCCAGTTTTGTTCCCAGAAGTTTATTCAATTGGTCAGGATTAGGGTTCAGGCATCCCAGTTTCAAAAGCTCCATGTAGATGCTAGTCCACTGCCAAACTGAAAGCCTGGGGTTCCCTTCTGCCTTCCTGCCTCTGCCTCTTCTCTGCCCAAGATGTTGAGTCCATAGTGATCTTCTCTTTCCCTTATGGCTGAACAGTCAGTGGAGCTTCTTCCCCCGATGGCAGGAGATGGGTTTGGCAGTATTTCTTTTCTTTTTTTTTTTTTTTTTTAAAAGATGACTGGTAAGGGGATCTTAACCCTTGACTTGGTGTTGTCAGCACCACGCTCAGCCAGTGAGCGAACCAGCCATCCCTATGTGGGATCCGAACCCAGGGCTTTGGTGTTATCAACACCACACTCTCCCGAGTGAGCCATGGGCCGGCCCAAATTAAAGAAAAAATTACACATATATTATGTGTAATATAATTAAAAAAACAGAAATTTCTAATTAAGGAAAAAATTATATGTATATATACCTGTCACAAACCCTATAGTCTGGTGCAGGGGACAGATTTAGACACGCATTCCGAGAACAGAAGGATTTTGGAAAGCCTTCTGGTTCCACCACGCCCTTTCCAGTTGGGGAAACTAAGAACTAGAAAGAGAAAGTGATTAGTCCAAGGTTATAGGAGTGAGGCACGGAGCCTGGGACAAAACACGGGTCTTTTGGTCAAAGCCCACTGTCCTTTCATCTCCCAACTTCACTCTGGCTCTGTTTCTTGCTGCGGAAAGCGGAGGACTCCAGGCAAGGACCTGCCTCTTTAACCTACCCCCCTCATTTCCAGGCAAGGCAGAAGGGGGACTGTGCAGTGAGCAAGCACATGAACCCTTTGGAGGTGACCTTGAGCTGGGGCACCAGTGGCAGGAGAGATCCTGATGGCCTAAGATAAGGTGAGATCTGCACCAGAAGAGAGGCAGCCAGCTGAGACTATCGCCTCTGGAGAGCAGCCAGCCAGGTTCCCACCCACCCTGGGCAAGAGGTGGGTGGAAATAGGGAAGGGTGGTGGGAAGGAGAAGAGGAGTAGCCAGGCCTGGGGCAAAGACCTGCAAATAGCACCTCCGCACTGCAGGGGCCTTGGGCTACCAGAGGCAGGGAACCACGTGAGGTCAGGTCCTCTGGAGCCTGGTGCCCCCCTCACCCTCCTCTTACACCTGCAGGATCCCACCACCACCAAGGTCATGCTCCCCACAGGGGTCTGTGGGGAGCAAACTCAGCCTGGCTAACAAGTGGCAAGTTTGGGGAGGAGAAAGTAGGGTGGAGTCTTTACAAGCACAGGCAGTGGGAATCACACAGAATCTGCCACTTTCAACTGTGGGACCTGGAGCAAGTCGCTGAGCCTTTCTGGGCCAGGGATAACTGGGTCCATCTGTGTGTGGCAAGGGGGCTGTTGGCCTTAGAGCGTCCTTGGTAAAGGAAGCCTCTGCTGGACACCTGCAAAGTTTAAAGAGATGCTAATAAGGCATATAAAGAGTAACCTGGGAGACTTCACGGCCAGGACTGATGCACAGAAAGGCAGAGAGGGAAGCAGTGTGGGGAAGGGAAGGGCTCAGGTGAAAGAGAGAAAGGAAAGGGGTTTGTTGATCTGCAGTGTATGCAAGCCAGACTCCCCAGTGTGTCAGTGGGCCCCACCCAGCTTTTTGGAGTTCCCTGGAGAAGGAAGAGGTCTTAAGTGAGAATCTGGGAAAGGACTTCCCAGCTCAAGAGAAGATACCACCTGTGGTGTAAGATGGATGGCTGGGCCAATCCTCTGTCCTGGATTTGATTTGCAGCCTTGTTAGCCCTGAGATTAGAAGCCAGGACCCACATATTGATCTAAAAGAAACTGAGGCTGAACATAGAAATCACAGGATCTATTGAGCCTATGACAATTGCAGCCAGGAGATGCATAGGTAAAGTTGCCCTGAGAAATGCTCTCTGAAGAGGGCCAGCAGGGCTTAACATTTCATAATCATAAGAAGGGGGAAGGACCAAAGGGGAGAGGGAGGGACCGCCCCACCTCACTACTCCATCAGGTTTCCTGTTGGTTGTGCATGATGTCTAGATCCGGGACTGTTATCAGGTTACACCTTACATTCAGGGGTCTAGGGTAAGGATTACAAAAAGCATTCTAGGTTATTTTTTGGCTTTCTGGTGCCATCCCTTCTGCTTCTAAGTAAAACTGGTCTTATGATAACATTTTCCAGGACAAGTGGCTATGATTGACTTATCCCAGATCTCCAAAGGCACTATAATTTAGCTGACCTGGTTAGAGCGGATTTTTTCGGTTATTACAAGGAAGAAATCATCAAGCACCTGGGTCTGTTCATCCACTCCTGGGTGTGACTAGCAAGGTAAAGTTCTCCCACACAACTCTTGTAATCAACGAGAAATGGGGCAAGAGGGCTAGTGGTGGGAGCTGAGGGCTAGGAGATGGGACCCAAGGCTGGACTCAGGAGCAGCCTCAGAACTGAGCAGGAAGCCTACAGCCTCGGCTACCACCAGCCCTCTGGTAAGTTCAGTCCTGGGATCGTTTGTCCAGTTCATGGCACGTGCAGTCCCTGTAGTCAAGGGTCTGATGGCCAGTGGAGAGAGGAAATCAACACATAGTTATGAAAGAATGTACATTCATGGCACGTGCAGTCCCTGTAGTCAAGGGTCTGATGGCCAGTGGAGAGAGGAAATCAACACATAGTTATGAAAGAATGTACATACACTGATGACCTTAATGTACTGAAAAGCTATAGGACACATCATTCATAGTGGAGAAAATAGGAAACATCCCCTTTAAAATCCAGATGGGATAAAAAATGCCCACTATCACCCCTTCAATTTGGCATTGTTCCAGAGGTCAGAATCAGATCATAAGATAACAAAATTTAAGGAATGAGGACTGGAAAGAAGGAAACAAAGCTATTGTTGCAGATTATGTGCAGATTATCTTTGCATGGAAGACCAAAAGATCTACAAAAAAGTAATTAGAAATAAGAAAGAATTTAGCAAGACAGCTAACTGATCAATGATAAACAATCATTTTTATTTACATTGACTTCACGTTATCCATTATAACAACAATAATTGACCTTTATTAAGTTAACTTTTTCCAGGTGCCACGTGCTTTACATTTACTCAGTGCTAAAAGCTTTCTATGAGGGCCGGTCTGTAGCTCACTTGGAAGAGTGCGGTGCTGATAACACCAAGGCCATGGGTACGGATCCCTATATAGGGATGGTCGGTTCGCTCACTTGGGAGAGCGTGGTGCTGACAACACCAAGTCAAGGGTTAAGATCCCCTTATCAGTCATCTAGGGAATTTTAAAAAAAGCTTTCTATGGATTAGCTTGTCCTTAGAACTACCTTTTGGGGTTAGTACTATCATCATCTCCATTTTGCAAATGAGAAAACCGAGGGTCAGAGAGATCAAGTGAACTTCTTATGGCCACACAGCTGGTGTGTTGTGGAGGGGCTACCCTCTTAATCACTACACTATCCCACATACTCAAGTGTGCAGATCTCTGATGTCCAGGGTGGGACTTCAGTTCTCACGCCCTTCTCCCATTCTCTGCACATCATCGAAGTTTTGAATATCACTGTGTAAGCAGAGAGAGAAGGATGGAAGGCCCAGTAAGAACTGAAATGGAATTTCCCTCTAGCATATTGGAGTCAGGCTTAACCTGATTAAAAGAAAATAAGGAAGTGTGATGTTTCCTGCACACCAAGACTGGAGCTGCAAAGTCCTGCATGCTGTACATCCTTTATCTTATTTAATTCTCAAAAGAACCATGTCTCCATTTTGCCAACAAAGAAAGTAAAGCTCCTAAACATTCAGAGACTTGCTTAAAGTCACAGAGCTGGGAAGTGGCAGAGCTGGTGTTGGCTCCTAAGTTCACCCTACTAACTTCACAACTGTCTAGACTTTTCCAGGGAGCTAGAGGGGAGGTGAGAATGAGCCAGGAGAAAAGAGCAGGGAAGAAAGCATCAGGCACAAAGGCCCAGAGATGAAAGAGAAATGGCAGGTTCTGTCAACAGCTAACAGTTCAGACAAGGTGGGAATGAGGAGCTCTCTGAGGACAAGCCTTCCATAACCACCACTGGCCACTGACCCAACCCACCAGTCAGACCCTTGGATAGCAGCACCAGCTGGGACCTTGCCCAGCTTTGCCCCTTTAGACAATGCAATTGGATGGCGGGGCAGCTTTGTCTGGGGTCTGCTTTCAGGAGTCCCAATTCCTCAGGCTTTGACTTCCTTCCCTTCCTCCATTCAAGCATTTCTCAGGGCCGAGCTGGGCCAAATGAAATCACAATGTTGTCCCTAGCTCCCTTCCCCATTCCTCCTGTCTACCCTGACTTATGTCACAGCATTCCCAATATTCCTCATGGCCAAGTAGGGCTAGTGATACCATTTACTTCAGTGCTTTTCAAATTTCAACGTGCATTAAAATATCTGGGGATGGTATGAAGATGCGGATACTGACTTAGCAGGTATGGGATGGGGGTCTGTATTTCTACCACGATCTCAGGTGCTGCTGGTCCATGGACCATATTTTGAGTAGCATCATCTAGGCAACTGTTTGTTGAGCCCCTACAGTGTGCCAGGCATTGTGCTAGCTACTTCCTATGCATTTTCTAATTTAATAATTACAACCACCCTCTGAAATGAAATTTATCATTTTTACTTTTCAGTATAGGGAACTGAGGGTCAGAAAGATAAAATATTTTACAAAATTAGTAAGTGGCAGAGCTGGGCTTTGAACTTGGGTCTGTCTGACTCTAGAACTCATATTGGGCCTCCTGTTTGGAGGGCCTGCTATGGACTGAATTGCATCCCCCTAAATTCATAAGGGTGAAGCCCTGATCTGATAGGATTCATATCCTTATAAAAGGAGATACCAAAGAGTTTTCTCTCTCTTTCCATCATGTGAGGACACAGCGAGAAGGCAGTCAGCTGCAAGCCAGGAAGACAGTCCTCAGCAGGAACCAAATTGGCTGACACCTTGATCTTGGACTTCTACCTCCAGAACTGTGAAAAATACATTTCTGTGGTTTAAGCCACCTAGTCTGTGGTATTTTATATGGCAGCCCAAGCAAACTAAGACAGGGGCCCAGCTGCTTACTGGTCAGCCAAGGATGCTGATTAAATGAATGGCTCCCTCTTTGTGGAATTCTACTCTGCTCAAACTGAGCAGAACTGGAGGAGAGCCAAAATAATAATAATAATGATGATGATGATGATGATGACGACAATGATACACACCCAAGCCAAAGATACCCATACCTTCACAAAATGAAAGCACTGCAAAAAACAGGCTCAAAAACAATGGAGCTACCCAAAACCTTATACCCTGAATCCAAACATGTTTTGTGAGAAGACAGGAAATGGCACAACGATCAGGTGTTGTCCACTAATTTGCTGAATGTACTGATATGGTTGAGTCTGCATCTTTGTGGAGTGAACAGATATAATTAATAAACAAATCCCTGGCCCTGAAAATTTAGCCAAAACCCCTGTAGCTGGGAATCAATGGAAAACATGAGCCTGAATGGTCCTCCTAATGAAAACACTAAATGCTGAAAAAAATATTAAACAAAATATCTTTTTAAATGCATCGCTGAACTGACACAAAAGTGAGTAATTGGCAGACCCCAGAACTGGGGGTTGAGGGGCCCCAAAGCTGGCTGGTACTCATAGGATTTCTGCTGGACACTGGAGACCTTGAGCCTGCACGTCGATGGCTTGCCCTGGGGGGAGGTCGGAAGATAATTCTTAGGGTCCAACCAGTGATGTAGAGAAAAAAGTATGCATATATGCACACAATTTTACTGATATAAAGAATGTGTAGCATACAATTTACAAGTAATAATAAAACATACAATATTCTTTATTGGAAATTCCATGTAGACAATTGATTTTCACAAGAATACTTTTGTTAATTTTTGCCAAACTCTTGTATCCATAGCCAGCCTATGGTTACAATTCACCATAGTTCTGACTATGAATGTTGGTTGACACTTTTATGTCAAGGAGGAAGACGAAATGAAACAACAAAGACATATGTTTGAACTTCATTCATTAGTCAATAGAAATAACCTACTTCTTTGCTGAATCAGATAATAATTTTCAAATCCTGGAAGAATATTTCCTTGATTTTTTTCTGTGCTATTTAGATACAACACAATGTTAAGTTTAATTGAATCATTAACATTTTCCATCACTTTCTCAAGTCTAGTTCATCAATAAAACAAACCTTGATTTGTAGCATTTGCTGATTTCTATGTTGTAAATACTCCCACATGCCTGATTTCAAGCTACCAACATGACCATGAAGTTGGAAAGAGATGCACAATAATCATTATTTAGTATTTCCATCACTATATAGACAAATATAAAGAGAGACCAAGTAGATTTGAAAAAGAACCAAATCAATTTTTATGCACAAAAAAATAGAAAATTCACTGAACAGAAAATTCAGTGGATGACCATGAGGAAGCAGGCAAATCTAAAATGTGGGACATCCTACAAGATCACTCTCCTGATTTCATCAAAAAATTAATGTCAAAAAAAGACAGGCTGGGGAAAGAGGAGGGACAATCCTAGATTAAAAGATACTTGAGAGAAAGGAACCAAATGCAAATCTAGCTATAAAAGGTATTTTCAGACATTTGGAGAAATTTGAATGGATGAGGTATTAGACAGAATTAAGTATTAATTTATTAGGTGTGATAATAATACTGAGTTATTTAGGAAAATGTCCTTTTAAAAAAGAGATACATGTTAAAGTATTCAATAGTAAGGTATGATACTACTGCTTATTTTAAGATGATTTAGCAATAATATATATAAATGAAACAAATATGGCAAAACGTTAAAATGCTTGAATTTAGGTCACAAGAATTTAGGTATTTATTATACAGTCCTTTCCTATATATTAAGTGATTTTCAATCTGTGATTGAAAAAAATTTTTTCAACAGTGAATGGTTTAAATTAGGGGTTAACAAATTTTTTCTGCAAAGGGACAGATAACAAATATTTTAGGCTTCATGGGTCATATAGCTCTCTGTCACATATTATCTGGTTTTCTTTACAATCCTTCAAAAAATTTTAAAAACAGTGTTTGAGAACCATACAGAAATAGGCTATAGGCCAGATTTGGCCCACAAGCTATAATTTTCCAACCCCTCTTTCAAACAGAAGATTAGATATAGTTGCAAAGAGAATTAGTGAATTAAAAAATAGATCTGAAAAAAATACAAAGAATATAACCCAGAAAGATGAGATGGAAAATATTAAAAAGAAAATAAGAAACCTTGAAGGATAGAGTGACAAGTCTCAAATATATAAAATCAGAGTTCCAAAAGGAAATAAATGAGGGAACAGGGAAGGGTAATTTTCAGAGATGGTGGCTGAGAATTTTCTAGAACTGCTGAAAGACACTAATCCTCAGATCCAGGAAGCTCAATGAATACTAGGCAGAATAAATAAAAAGAAATCCAAATCCAGGTACATCACAGCAAAACTTTAACACATGCATAAATACGCATACACACAAACAGAAAGAGAGAATCCAAAAAGTGGCCAGAGAGAAAACACAGGTCACCTACAATGAAATAGCAATTTGAGTGATGGCTAATTTCTCAACAGCAACAACTGTGAAACCAGCAGAGGTTGGAATAACATCTTTGATGTTCTAGGAGAAAATAACTTTCAACCAATAATTCTATACCCAGTGAAGCTATCTTTCAAGAAAAATGGTGAAATAAAATCATTTTTGTATAAACAAAAACAGAGTGTGCTACCAAAAAATTATCATTAAAGAAAATTTAAAGAACATACTCCAAGTATCCCAGATGGAAGAACCAAGATATAAAAAAGAAATGATTAGCAAAAATGTTGGCAAATATGTGGATAAAACTAAGCATATATTGTCCATATAAAAATTGGTAAATACTGTGAAATCTTTGTATGTGACATGAAAAACAGGCTAAAATGCTGCATTAGAATACAGTATTATGAGGGCTGGCTGGTTATCTGAGTTGGTTAGAGCACTGTGTTGAAACACCAAGGTTAAGGCTTCTGATCCCCATACCGGCCAGCCAAAAAAAAAGAAAGAAAGAAAAAATACCGTATAAGTTAGACTAGTATGATTGGAATTACAGAATTTTAAGGTTCTTATATTATTTGGGAGGAATGTATAGATATTGACTTTTGACTTTATGTGAGGTATGCATGTTAAAGGAAAAGCTAGGGATAGAAAGTAGAATGGTGGTTACCAGGGGCTGAAGAGGGGAGTTATTATTTAATGGGTACTGAGTTTCAGTTTGGGATGATGGAAAAGTTCTGGAGATAGTTAGTGGTGATGGTTACACAACAATGTGAGTGTACTTAACACTACTGAATTGTACACTTAAAAATTGTTAAAATAGGGCCGGCCCGGTGGTGCACTGCTACGGTGCGCCGCTTGGGAGCGCGGCAGCGCTCCCGCCGAGGGTTCGGATCCCACATACAGACCGGCTCCCGCTCAATGGCTGAGTGAGGTGTGCGCGCAGCACCGAGGGTTGCGATCCCGTTGCCGGTCCCGGTCCGGTACGGGCACGACACTGAGGGTTGCGATCCATTGCCGGACACGAAAAAAAAGACAAAAAGGAAAAAAAAAATGGTTAAAATGGTAAATTTTATGTTTTGTGTATTTTACTACAATAAAAGAAAAAGCTAGGGTAACCACTACAAGAACAGACATTAAGCATGTAAGTTCCAAACAAGTAGGAGGGTGGGGGAAATGGAATAAAAGTTTTTTAAAAAATCGAAAGAAAACAAGAAAGGAGGTAAAATTCAGAGGTAGGCACAATTAAACAGTGCATTGTCTAGGGAAGCATGTAAGTGGTTCAAATATAGAGAAAATCAATGGAACAGTTGACCCAGATTTCAAATACAGAGAAAATCAGAGAATGGTTAACCTAGATTTCAGGAGAGTGGTGGGATGGAGGCTTCTAAGTCACTGGTGACACATTATTTTTGATAAGTATGCAAGTATTCAATCTATTATTTTCTTTAAAACTATTCAGTTTTTATATATTTTGTATATATGAAATATTTTATAATTATACTCCCTCTTCTTTCTTTTTAAGAAGTAAAGAAGATTTAAAAATGAGACTTTACAAAGTCTTAGGGATGAGCAATACTGGGCAGCAGCTTTAGCACTGAGGTCTGCAAGTAGAGGAGAACTTCAACCCAGCCTAGTTTGTTGTCCTTTTCCATTTGGTTCTCCTTGGATGGGAATAGTGTCTTCTCTACTCTGTGACCCTATAGTTCCTTATCCATGGTTTAGGTGGGGCTGTCAAAAGCCCCCTTCACTGGTTTGCTTTGTCTCACTCTCCCATTTTTACTTGTCTTATCTGACACCCAACAGGTGGCTAAATATTCTGTTCAAGATTAGTGGTATCTGGTGAGCTGTGTCTTCCCTCGGTCTTCAGAGGTTTTACAGTCTCCTCATGGGATTAGAAAAGAGTTACGCAACTTGGAGTCTCTCCATTTGTCCTGTCTTCATTTACATCGAATGTAACTCTGGTGTGTGAATAATGGACGATAGGGGAGACATGTTACATCTAATAATCACTATGAACGTCCATTTAGTCTATGTAAGTGCTCTACATGCATAATCTCACTTAATCCTCACACAACCCCATGAGCTGAGTAGCATGAGGGGTCTTCAAAAAATTACTGGAAAAATTTATATTACTTTTTAATTCCATTTTTCCACAAACTTTTTGAAAAACCCTTGTATTATCATTCCTAACTGACAGATAAAGAAACTGAGGCTAGGGGTTGGCTGGTCAGCTCAGTTGGTTACAGTGTGGTGTTATAACACCAAGGTTGGATCCCCATACCACCCAGCCACCAAAAAAAAATAAATGAATGAATGAAACAGGTTCAAAGAGGTTAAGTGAGGCTGCACACCTGATCAGAGGAGAGCCAAGAAACTTTACCAAGATGGCAGGTTCCTTTAGCTCCTGTGGGTGTTTGTCCAGGGAACTGAACACCCACCCGGCCATTGCAAATGCTTGAGGATAGGGAGAAAAGACCGTGTGTTCACATAAAGCCCACAGAAAGGTCTTCATCCTCCTCAGAGTGAAAAGCCCACCCAGGAATTGGGGTACAATTTTACAAACTCGCTTTCCACTTTGCTTCCACCCTTGTGGGTAAATAGGCAATAAGGAGCATGGAAATGAAATGGTGTGACTTTGGGCAAGTTACTTAACCTCTCTGTACCTCATTTACATGGAGATAATGGTACTTACCTCATGGAATTATTATGAATATGAAATGTTAAGATATGTGTAGTTCTCAGAACAGTGCTTGGCACATAGTAAGCGCGAGGTAAATGTTGGCTATTACTATTAGGTTATTTTTTTGGCCGCAGTCTAAGTCACCCCAGTGACTCTTCCTGAGTTTCAGTAAGGCAGGTTGCTGGATTGTCTCCACAGATGCCTGGGGAGTTAAGTTCTGCGTTAGAGTCTCAGAGGAAGGCAGGAAGGTGGGTAGACCCAGGTGGTTAAGAAGGAGGTCGGGCTGGGTGAGCTGAAAATGCAGTGGAGTCAGGGCAGTAGAAGTCTTCTCCCTCCCGCTCACTGTGTGCTGTGAGTGTCCCCAGGCTGATGAATGGGACTCAGGAGGTGGGATGTGTTTCATCCCAATTGGTGTCAGCAGAGTTGAGCCAGCAAGCACTGTTTAGATATGGCTCCTATATATCATGTGGCTAACTGACTTGGATTACTCTGTGTACTCTTTCTTAACATCTGAGTGTATGAGTGTGGTTTTCTTTTCTTTTTCTTCTCTCCTTCCCTCCCCCTGCAACCCCCATATCCACTGTACTTGGTCTCTGAGAATCTCGGGATCAAACGATCATGGATTCCTGAGACCAGTGTGATATTATCCACTGTGCTCTGGGAGCATCCTGAAAGAAGTATTCATCACAGGAGATTCTTAAGTTTCAAAAGGACCCAAGGGAAAATCTGCTAGGCTGGCTTGGAAGAAGTTCAGCTCTCATTTGCTCAATCTGATTAGTGAGACTAACTTTTCCTTGCCAAGAAACATGAAATTAATTGCCAACCAAGACAATGCTGTTTTTGGAGATTTCACCCACAGGACAGTGGCTCCCTCACTCAGCACCTCCCTTGCTGATGTTTCCATAGCACCCTGGGACTCCTAGCACATCTCAGTGAGGGCTGACTCCCACAATGACCCTGGGGTTTGGAAAGGTAGAGAACGTGGGTTCCAAGCAATGTTATCTCCCTCACTCTTCACAGTAACAGGCCTAAAGAGTTTAAGTGACAATCACTCAGAGTTCCTGGCTGCAAACAACAGAACCCACTGTGGTGGGTTTAAGCAGAAAAGGCTTGTAGGTGCCTCATCTCTGTGAGGGAACAAGGCCAGGCTTGACAGCAGTGATGAGGCAGAGCAGCTGTGAGGAGATATCAGTGCTGCCCCAACTGCGCATGGGACAGGCTTCCTCTTATGTGGCTGATGCTGGGCTCCAGATACTACCGTGCAACTCTGCCACCTGCCTCTGTAGGCTGGGCGCTTCTGCCACCACCTTATCAAAATGATGCTCACTTCTCAAATCGTAGGTTCTGAGGTTGTATCTGATTGGTGGAGACCAGGTCATGTGTCTATGTCCCAGCTGCAAAGGAAGCTGGGACAATAAGTTTCTGGTTTCCACTTCTGGGAGGCTCCATGGTGGAGGACAACTTAAAAATAGAGGGTTTGTGGGAGCCATGAATAATGACAACCATTCACACATAATCAGTGACCTAAAATCACTTGACTAAGACACACTCCATAGCCAACCACACTGCCCTGAGAACCTACTACCTGGGACAGGACCCCCACTAACCCCCAGTTTTCACTCTGTCCTAGGAGTCTATAGCATGAAGCAGGTCCCTTCTCCTCACCAGGGGCCTTCATTCTCTGTGTATCCCAGACACAATGGCTTAATTGTTGCTTTTATGTTTAATAAGGTCTTTTAAGGCAAACTCAAATGCCTTCAAGGGCCAAGCAGGTAAATTAGTGAGTGAAGTGGGCACAGACAAGGGCATGCTGGGGACCAGAGGGGACCTGAAAGAGCAGCCACTGCTCAGTGCCCACTGTTTCCATTTGGAAACGTGGGCCCAGTGGCTGGGTACTCCAATTCTTCCAGAGAAGCCAGAAATCTGGACTTCTTTATAAAAATCTCCAGATTTTTAAATGTTTGAGCACATATTTTTTATATTTTATTTTTTAACTTTTTACTATGAAAAACTTCAAAACATACAGAAAAACAGAGTGAATGGTATAATGCACATCCCCCATCCAAACACACTCATTACTCAGATTTAACAATCTTAACATTTTGCAATATTTGTTTCATCTATTTTTTTCTGCTTAAGTAGGTTAAAGTAACAAAATCAAAGAAGCTATTAAAATGTTTTTATCCTTGAATACTTCAGTAGGTGTTTCTTCAAAACATAGATATTTTCTTAAATAGCTACAATAACACGTAAGAAAATTAACAAGTTCCTCTATATTATGTAATATCTTATTGAGTTCTTACTCAAGTTTCTTTTAGTACTCCAAAAATGACTTTAGATGGTTCATTCAGGGCCGGCCCGTGGCTCACTCGGGAGAGTGCGGTGCTGATAACACCAAGGCCACGGGTTCGGATCCCATATACGGATGGCCGGTTCGCTCACTGGCTGAGCGTGGTGCTGACAACACCAAGTCAAGGGTTAAGATCCCCTTACTGGTCATCTTTAAAAAAAAAAAAAAAAAAAAAGATGGTTCATTCAAATCAGAAGCCAATCAAGAACCAAGAATTGGATTTGGTTATTATTAAGTGTTGTTAAGATTTAAGAGTCTTTAATTTCGAGAGATCCCCACTGGTTTTGTTTTTTATTTGTTTATATTCATTTGAAGAACGCAGGCAGTGTCTTGTTGAATGTCCTATCTGTCTAGATATGTCTGATTGTTTCCTTATGGTGTTGCTTAACCTGTTCCTTTATCCCCTGCATTTTCTGCAAACTGGAAGTCAGATCTAAAGGCCTGATTAAATTCAGGTTAACAGTTTGGCAAGAATATATCCTGGGTGATGCTGATTGCATACCCATCACTTCAGAAGGCACAGGCTGCCGTCCTCCTAGTAGTGATGCTAAGATAGTGGACATGATTCCCTCCATTGTCACTTTATATCTTCTTTTTTAGACCAGGCATTTCCTCCCAGACACCTTTTGCCTAATGGTTTAAGTATTAATTGACTCTCCTCGCCTAAATCAATTATTTCATTAGGGACTGCAATTATTTCATTACAGAGTGTTTTTCTAACGCTATAGTTTCTTCTGTATTTAGTAGCTGACATTCTGTAGAAGAGCTTTCCCTCATCAACTGGGGCTACTTGGTTATACTGAAACTGGGACTACTGGTTCCCACTGAAAGGTAGAAAAAAACCTTAATTCTTTGCTTTTAAGTACCAATGCTCAGAGTACAGAGTTGGTGTAATAGCTTTGTCCAATAACAAAGTGTTTTTCTTTCTCCTTTTTAAAGTATGATTATGGACTCATGGATTTTTACATATTCAGTGTTGTATAACTGATTGTAGCATTATCCTTTGTTGATGCTCAAACTGTTCCAACTCTGGCCAAGTAGAAGCCCCTCAAGATGACTGTGGTATTCTTTTGACATATCTCTACTGTCTTTGGTCAGTTTCCCCTTTATAGGCACAAGCTGATGTCCCACATTCCCTTGGACTTTTCTTGTTCTAGACCTGGGACCAGCCATTTTTGCAAGAGCTCAGGCTCATCAAATATTTTAATGACACTGTAAGTCTTATTTGACTTATTTGACACCATAAGCTTATTTGCTATGTTTCTTAGCTGGACACAACCCATAGCTTGCTGGTTTGTTACCTCTGCTTTTGAGTTCCTATAAATTTATGCTATAATGTACAGGCACCTGGGTGTTCTTGTGTTTTTAGTTGCTCTTATTTGTTGACCATTTGTTTTTAACCATAATAAATATCTGTGCAGGATCCTGCTGTCCATTAACTACTATGCTCACTATAGCTCATGAATGTCCTCCTTTCCTACAGAGTTCTAGGAAACAATCCTTTAATAATCTGTGTTTGCTCTGTCAGCCTTCAAACCTGCTCTCATTTCTTTAGGATTTTGTTGCATCCCTCTCCACCTTCCTAACCCACAGCATTTCAGAATAGTCAGCTTCTTCAGGCCCCTACCCTGTGGATGGCAAGGAGCAGGGCCTTGGAAATTATCATTCTCATCCGATGTTGTTCATTGTTGTACAGTTGCATGGATATGCATTTTCAGGAAGACAGCCTAGTGTATTACTCAGGACTCCTTCACTCACAAGTGAAAGCAACACAAATAAAACTAGCTTAAACCAAAAAGGATATTTATTGATTCAAGTAACTGGGAAGACCAAGGGAGACATAGCTTTAGGCTAGCTAGATTCAGGGGCTTGAGCAAGGTCAGGGCTCTGAATTTATCTTCTGACTGTTTCCCTGAGTGTGTCGGCTTTACTGTCATCAAATTCTATCTACATGGCAGGGAAGATGGCCCCTGCTAGCCTCAAGCCTTTATCCTTGCAGCTTCTAATCCAAAAGGAAGAGAAAGACCCTCTCTTACATAGAATCTTTATATTAAATCTCTGATTTACTCTTTCTGGATCAAATGCCCATCCCTGAACTGATCACTGTGGCCAGGGGAATAGAGTCCATTGGCTAGCTCAAATCACATGTCCAACCCCATAAAGGAGAGGTATATTGTGACTGACAGCCCACAAGGACCACACAGAGTGGGGGAGATTTGGTTCCCTAAACGAAAAGCAAAGAGCTGTTATCAGAAGAGGAAAAGAATGCTGAGTAGGCGAGCACATGGGATGCCTACTAGGTTTAGCAAAAATGTCCACAAAGACTTTAAAGTAGTCCACCCCATCTGGAAGAACAACTTCACTTCTAAGAATTCATGCCACAGAGAGAAACAGAGACAGAGAGAATGAATCAATGGCAAGGGTAGGATTGATTCCGAGGATGTTTTAAATCACAGTACTGTTTATAATAGCAAAATATTTTCAGAACCTAAATGCCCACTGAGAGGATTCAACAACTTAGTGCACATTCATGTAACTGGGATGTTAAGCAGTTGGTGAAAATGATAACGTATATTTGTATTTCATGACAAGAAAAGACCTCCATGATATACTATTAAATGGAAAAGGCAGGTTACCAATCAGAATACATATTATAATCTAATTTTTAAAATTTGGTACATACCCATCAGGAAATAAACATTGTCAGGAACCACATCACAGGCTTCATAGAGATGATCTTTGGGTGATTATTTCAATTTCTTTGACTTGCTTATCCATATTTTCTATGATAAGCAAGAATTACTTTTTAATAAGAAAATAATGTTTTTTTAAGAAAATAAATCAGGATAAATACACAAGGACACTCAATGAATGGACATATAGGAAAGGTAAACGAGAACTGGGCTGACCCAGGACCACACCCATGAGGTCAGAGATGCTCAGGTGAGAGGACACAGGCCCGTATGCACCTGTGGAGACAATGCATACCCACTCATCCACTCTGACTCTTGCAGCATTCCCTGTCATCCTCATATGGGACAAGTCTGTGCTGCAAGCCAGTGATGATGACCACACTTCTTATCACCACTCACAGTCACTACATTGATCACAGGGCAGGGATGGCAGAATGAGCAGTCCAGGACACAATGGGCTGACCAGGGCCACTGGCCCTTAGCTGAAAGAGCCAAATCGTCTTTGACTTTGACTTTAAACCTTTTCCCAGCCAGCCCTGTCCCTACTCCAACCCCTGCCAGTTCTGATGAGAGCAGCTCAGGCTGGTCCTGGGCGCTCTCAGGTTAACGAAGCAGCCATTCAACCTTGTAGTAAACACCAGTGGGCTGGGGGCAGAGCGGTGGCAGCAATTACCTAGGAGGCTCCCCTTGGCCTGAGGCTTTGATTCTCGGTTTCCAGAGCTGGCTCTATGGACCCCCAGCACAACTCTGTTCCCTCTACTTCCCCAGGCGCTGGGATAAAAGGCTTCCCCTTCCCACCCTCTACCAGTTCCAAACCAAAGTCAACCCCCACACAGGTACCTGTTGGGGAGAGTGCTGGGGCTTTTGGGCTTGGGTCACCTTCTGCTGCCTCCACTTGGGGAATGCTGGCAGATTTCTCTTCCAAAGGCTGCGCTTTGGGGATCCATGGCCTTTCCTTTTTCTTCTCATTCCACACAATTTTCCCTCCTCAGTGGACAACAAAATACAATCCTTTCAGGTCACTCTTCTGTTCAAAGTTTCTGGCTCCCCAGCCTGCAAAGAATAAGAATAAAGCTCTGACTCCTCGGGCTTGGCTGTAACAGGTCCACAACACATCTCAGCATCACTTCCCACCCTTGTCACCCACTCAGTCCCCACATGGATGCTGTAGCCCAATGCCACTTTCCATCACCTTGCTTCTGTCCACACTGTTCTTTCTGTTTGAAGCACCCTCCCCACGACATCACCTACAAAAATCCTACATCCTATTTTGCAAGGCTCTGCTCAAACTCCATGTAGTGGATTGAATTATGTCCCCCCAAAACTCCCTGAAGCTTGAATTGTGTCTCCCAAGTTTTATGTACTAGAAACTTTTATGTATTAGAAACTGTGGGGCCAGCCTATGGCTCACTTGGGAGAGCACGGTGCTGACAACACCAAGTCAAAGGTTAAGATCCCCTTATTGGGGATCTTTTTTGGGGGAAAAAAAAAAAAGAAAGGTGGAGGCTTGAAGAGGTGATTGGAATGTAGGACCGTGCAGTAGTGAATGGATTAAAACTGGTGGTCAGGGCATGGTTCTGAGGTCTTTAAAAGAAGAGGAGAGTCTGTCTTTCTCTCTCTCTCTCTTGCTTCCTCTCGCCATGTGATCTGCTTGTATCCGCAGGCTGCCTGCTGCTTTCCGCCATGAGTAGAAGCAGCCTGAGGCCTGCACCAGATGCAGCTGTCCCAGAATTGTGAACCAAATAAGCCTCTGTTCTTTACAAATTACCGGGTTTCAGGTATTCTGTTAGAGCAACACAAAATGGACTAATACACGCCCCCTGTCCTTAGGGCACCACGTCCCCCTTTTGGTTCCTTCATTAAAGCACCCACCCAGACTGCTCTGTATTATGATCAATTATCTCTGTGTCTGTTTAACCTGCTAGATGGTGAACTCCTAGAATCATGGTTCTCAACCAAAATATCTTTCCCACTAATGAGTTAGAGATAGTATTAATGTGTGGCATGAGTAATTTGTTACACTAAGTTGACTTCAAAGTCACCATTTACTATTAAGTGACCTTAAACAAATGATTTAAACTCTCTGAGCCTCAGTTTCTCACCTATAAAATGTTGTGAAAATTAAGATAATATATGTTAGTTAATATTTTCATATTATCATCATTACCTTTTTAATCTTTAATTTTATTTTTTTGAAGAGGCAAAAAAAGAAAAGTTCATGTAAGGACTCATATTATCTTTTAATTCTATTTTTCCTTGAAGTTTTTGAAGTACCCTCATATTCATATTTTTAAATATTGAAAACTTAAAATTTTATTTTTTAAAATAAATTAGAGCAGATCCAAAATAATCATGTTATTCTTGCATCCTGTGTTGTGTTACAGATGGCTGCAAATTCTTGCACACTCCTTTTATTAGGAGGTGGGGTATATGTATCTTCCCCTTGAATCTTGTTAGAATCTGTGCTGGCTTGGTCAGTAGAATATGGCAGAAGTAACACGCAACCAGTTTCTGGGCCCTAAAAACCGATAGATTCCATTTTCCCCCTTTTGGAATAGTCACACTTAGAAACCAGTCACCATGCTGGGAGGAAACCCAAACATTGTAGAGAGACCCACATGGAGAAGAACCAAGGCCCCAGCGCACAACCCCAGCTGATCTCCCAACTGAAAGACTGCACCAACTTGCTGGATCCTTCAGCCCCAGTCAAGCTGATGCCATATGAAGCAGAGGCAAGCTGTCCTCACTGGGCCCCACCCAAATCGAAGATCTGTGAGTCAACCAAATACTTGGCTGTGGTTTAAGCTACTAAATGCTGGGGTGGTTTGTTGTGAAGTCATTAAATAGCTGGAACACATTCTGAAATATTTACTTTCTGAATCAAGAGAGAAAGATGGAATCCAGTTAGGCCACTGGGAATTACAGAGAACTCCCAGTCTGGATGATCCAGATATCAATTGGTGGTGATCAGGGATCTTAATGGGGCAGTTATGAGTTACTAGAATGTGTAAATTTTTAAGGACATGTTATGTGTTGGGGAAAGGCATGCCCCTTCAGATGACATATCTAAAACTCTGGTGGAGGGTTTGGTTTGAAAAATTGTAAACAATATTATAGGACTCCGTCAGATGGTGTTTTCTGGGTCAGTCCTCACATTTGATTCCCAGTAAATTTTACAAAACTAAAAAAAAAAAACAAAATTATAGTAAGTATAATTTTATACTTACAGTGGGGAACATGACTAATTGCCTATCCTTTTTTCTTACTTTAACAGAAGCCTGACTTTTTTTTAAGGTGACAATGTACCCAACTAGAATACTTACCTTCCCAGATTCCCCTGCAGCTAGGGGTGGCCATGTGACATGGTTCTGCCACCTGAGGGCTAAGCAGAATTGTGCTAGAAATTTTGCTTTCCTAGTGCAGGTGCTACCACTTTCTATTTCTTTCCTTCTGTGCTTTTCCTGTCTGGAGCACAGACATGAAGCTAGAGGTGAAGCACTCACTTTGTGACCACACAGTGAGTCAAGACAAATGCCAAGAACCCCAGGTGGAGAGACAGGAACCTGAGACATTCAGGACATCGTGGAAATGCTGCTCCCACCCTGGACTGCCTTCCTTCAACTTCCTTGCTATGTGGAAAAAATGAACTCCAATTTGGTAAAGCAACGGTCGAAGTTCAGTTATGTGAAGTCTGGTGTTCTCACAAGCATATAGAAGGCCTAGACAAGATTCTTGGCTGATGTCAGAGTGATCGCAAAGAGGCATGAAGGCTGGTTAGGTGGGTAAGGATCAGTGAAAAGAGACCAAGGTGAAGCCAGAGGCAGAGAAGGGCAGCCCTGAGGTTTTTACACCAGGTCCTGCTGCCAGGAGGTTTGGGTTTTGTACCTCGAGGAATTGATCTCTAAGCACCTCTTCTTTTTTTTTAAGTATGATAATGTGGAATTGTTTATTGACATGTAAAATTACTCATAATATAATTTTAAATAAAAAAATCAAATTATGGGGGCTGGCCCGGTGGCGCACTGGATAGTGCGCCGCTTGGGAAGCGCGGCGGCGCTCCCGCCCGAGGGTCCGGATCCCACATACAGACCGGTTCCCGCTCGCTGGCTGAGCGAGGCGCGGGAGCAACGCTGAGGGTTGCAGTCCCATTGCCGGTCCCCGGTCCGGTACGGGGGCAACACTGAGGGTTGCGATCCGTTGCCGGACACGGAAAAAGACAAAAGACAAAAAAAAAAAAAATCAAATTATGAAATGGCAGATATGCTATGATACCCAAACAACATGAATAGAAAATGAGGGAGGAGTGATTTCTCTAAGGAAAGTGAGAGTGCTGTTACCAAAGGAAAGGGGATGAATGCTGCCGCATTACGGCAATATCGACCAAGCCATTTAATGTCTTTCTGGGCCTTAGTTTGCTCAACTGTTAAAAACAACAACCACAATCTACCTCATGACATTCCTACAACAATTAAATGAGATAATGAATGCAATGCTCCTCAAATCCTTTTTTCTAAAGTACCTGTTACATGTTGATTTGTGTCCTATCACAAAAAGGTTGAAATTCTAGCCGCCAGACCTTGTTTGGAAATATGGTCTTTACAGAGATAATCATGTTAAATTGAGGTCATTAGGGCAGGCCCTAGCCAATATGACAAGTGTCATTATTAAAAGGGGAAATTTGGGTACCAAGACAGACATGCACAGAGGGACAATGATATGAAGACATACTGAGAAAAGGGCCATGCAACTGGAGCGATGCATCTACAGACCAAGGAATGCCAAGGATTGCTGGCAAACACCAGAAGCTAGAATAGGCAAGAAAGATCCTCTCCTAAAGCCATCAGAGGGAGCATGACCCTGCTGACATCTTCCTTTCACACGTGTGGCCTCCAGAACTGTGAGAGGTTACATTTCTGTTGTTTTAAGCCACTGGTTTTGGGCACTTCATTAAGGCAGACCTAGAAAACTAACATAGTGCCCCTAGGAATAAGAGAGAGGAAGGAGAACTCTTGGGGGTCAAAGGGCACACCCCAAGCATCCACTAAGAACACAATCTTTCTTTGAAGTTCATTGTTTTAAATCCTTGCTGGATTCAGGAATGAGCCAGAAGAGTGAGTACAACAAGAGGCAGGCTCCAGCCACAGGGGTTTTCTATTATCCCCTTTATTCTCTGCCTGAGACAATGCTCAAGACTATTCACATATTAACCACCGTGCTTTTGCAGCCTGTATTGTACAATAATGTTTTTCAAATGTCTGAATAGTCTGGATCCCCATTTATTTAATCTTAGGGTGTGGACACAGAATTTTGTGTGTCCCCAACCCTAAGCCACTAAGTCAGGCACATTAAGGCAGCTGCTTCAAAAGGGAGAGGTGGCCTGACCTATTTTTATTACTTCCCCCTGGACAGAAACCATGGGCCTTAGTGACATCCAAACAGTCAACCATAACTTGGTTACTTCTGTTAGACAAGTGCGGTCTACAATAGCCAAATTAAAACAGCAAACATGCAGAATTTCTGGTCACAGAGAAAGAGAACAACAGGTACATTAGGCACAATTTGTTAGCCTATTTGCTTCCCAAGAGAAAGGAAGGGGGAAAAAAAGTCAGTAATTGTAGGTAAGTGTTGGTGGGGAGGGGGGTGCTTCAGGCCAATAAAGGAAATTTATTCAATGGTCTTCTAGGACACTCCTGTTTGATCACAAAAATTCACACCAATTTTACATGCTACTGCATCATATAGCTAAATGTCCTTTCTCAATTTTTTTAATGAAAAATTTCAAACATCATGATTTTTATAGTGCAAATTCCTATACCCATCACTCAGATTCTACTATTAATATTTTAATATGTTTGCTTTCTTCATATCTGTTCATCCCTCTAGCCATCCATCAATCCATTTTATTTTTTATGCATCTCACAATCAACTGCAGACTTCAGTACACTTCCCCCTGATTACTTTGGCATGCCTCTCATTAACTAGAGTTCAGTATTTGTTTAGTTTCTTGAGGTAAATCCATAAGCAATGAAATGCAGAATCTTAAGAGAAAACTTGCCAAGTTTTGACAAATGCATAAACCTGTGCAACCCCTATCAAGATACAGAACATAACCATCACCTCAGAAAGTTTCCTCATGCCCCTTCCTAGTCAATCCCTGCCCCAACCTTCCAGACGAAGCTACTCTTCCACCACAGGTTAGCTTCTGTATATTGAATCATACAGAATATACTCTTTTGTGTAAGACTTCTTTCATTCAGCATAATGATTTTGAGTCACCTATGTTGTTGCATGTATCAGTAGTTCTTTTTTTATTTTGAGTAATACTCTATTGTATGACTATAACACTGTTACCCATTTTCCTGTTGATGGACATCTGAGCTATTTCGAATTTGGGGCTATTATGAATACAACTGCTATGAACATTCTGTGCAAGTCTTTTTGTGGACATATACTTTCATTTCTCTCAGGTCAATACCTAGAAGTAGAAGTGCTGGCTTATAGGACTGGTGCATAATTACTTTTCTAATAATTGGCAAACCTTTCCCAAAGAGGTTGTATCATTTTATACTCCCATTAACAATGTATGAGAGTTCTGGCTGCTCTTCAATAGCCAGATTGATCCTCAATAGCCATTGATGTGGGTCAGTCATTTAAATTTTAGACATTCTGGTGTGTATGTAGTAGTAGTAGTATCTTATTGTGGTTTTAATTTACATTGCCCTGATTTTTAATGATACTGAGACTCTCTCATATGTCTATTGTCCACTCATATATCATCTTTTGGGAAAATAATACATCTGTTCAAGTATTTTGCCAATTTTTTATTTGGGTTGTTTGTCTTTTATTATTGGGCTGTAGAAATTCTTTATATATGTGGATACCATTTCTTTTCAGATATATGTTTTGTAGATATTTTCTCCCAGTCTGTAGCTTGCTCATTTATTTTCTTAACAATGTCTTTGATTAGCAAAGGTTTTTAATATTGATAGTCTAATTTTTTATAAAGTCTAAATTTTTTCACTTATGGTTATTGTTTTCTGTATCCTGTCTAAGAAACATTTTCCTACTCTTGAGCCACAAAGATATTCTCCTGTTTTCTTCTAAAAGCTTTATTTTTTTATTTATCTTTATATCCATGATCTGTCTTGAATTACTTTTTGTGTATTGTATGAGGTAGGAGTCAAGGTTCATTTTTCCTACATGCATATCCATTATTTCCAGCCCCATTTATTGAAAAGATGAATTTTCTTTCCCTCTTGGATTGCTTTCGCACCACTGTCAAATATCAAATCACTATATAAGTTCGGGTCTAATTCTCAGCTCTCTGCTCTGTTCCTTTGGTCTATTTGCTGATCCTTATGACAGTGACACACTATTTCAATTAATGTTGTTTTATAATCAAGGAGCCAAGGAAAACTTCCTTCACCCCTGAAGGTTCATTAATAAAAGTCACTGACAAATTTAATCAATATGAAGAAAAGTCATAACAAATTTTATTATTTAACATGCTAGGAGAAGGTAAAGCAAGGGGGAATCACAAAAGAGTAATGCCCAATTTTCCACTGGGGTACAGAGCTTATATACCCATCTCCATAGGGAAAGAGGAGATGAGGGTATAGGAATAAATGTTTCTTAGGGGGATACAATGGGCTTGGAGAACATACAATGGCCTGGGAAAAAGTGTATTTTGCCCAAAGAGCAGACAATGACACACGAATGATTTTCTTTAAAATTCTGAATGAGACCAAAATAGAAGACAATGGTCTATGATAGAAGCTAGTCCAGGTGTGTTGACAGACTTCAGTATTCCTTCTTGTGATATGAGTTAAGTTAATGAAAATTCAGGGAAAGGAACAGAGGTAATTGTCTTCTTTAGCAGGTCCAGACTTTAGGCAGATAAAGAAACAGCTTTATCTTGTGCTTTGGAGAGTGACAGAGGATTGAGAGATGGGGGTTGGGGGTAAGGTCACAGAGACGTTGACACTGCTTCTTTATTACAGCATGTCAAAGCACCATATTTTGGGGGTAACAGCTTTCTGCACCCCAACAATAATAAGTCTTGAAGTCAGGTAATGTAAGTCCTCTAACTTCTTTTTCAAAATTGCTTTGGGGCAGAAGTCAGGAGCATGCCTGGGGTCCTAAGCAGGAGTTGTGTGTAGCCCCCACCACCTGGCAGAAGGAAGGGACACACTCGGGGTCCTAGGCAGGAGCTGTGGGCAGCACCCTCTGCCTGATAGAAAGCAGGAGCTTGCTGAAGAGACCACTTCTATTCAGGTGATTTACCACAGCCACCATAAGAGCCACTGCTGCTGCAAGGAGGGCTTGCCACTATATTAGAAGCTGCAGCCACTACGCAGGCAGCCCACTGCCCACACAACTGCATTGACACAAAGAGAGTCAGCAGAGGAGACCAGAAAAAGAAGTTTCTCTCCTCAAAGCCCACTCCAGAGTAATAGAAGAAACAAATGCTCTACCAGATGACCAGACATCAACATGGAAATACTAGAAATATGAAAACCCAAGAAAATATGACACTGCCAAAGGAATACAGTAATTTTCAAGTATCAGACCCATACAGCAGGAAACCCTTGATATAACTGAAAAGGAAGTCCAAGCAACAAACTTAATAAAACTGAAGAGATACAACAAGACTCAGACAACATAATGAAACAAACTAACAACCCCCCCCCCCAATGAAGGAGGAAATTTACAAATAGATCAATACCTTTAAAAAAGAATATAGCAGAACTCATGGAACTGAAAGGTTCTTCAACAAAATAAAAAACACAACCAAGAATTTATGCAGCAGGCTAGAGAAAGCAGAAGAAATAATTTCTGATCTCAAAGGTAGTCTTCTCAAAATAACCCAGGCAGGGAAAAAAAAAAAAGAGGAAAAAAGAATTTTAAAAAATGAAGAAAATCTAAGAGAGCTAGCAGACAACCTTAAGTGCACAAACATTCAAATCATGGGTGTTCCAGAGGGGAAGAAAAAGGAAAAGGCATGGAAAACCTATTCAATGAAATAATAATGGAAAACTTCCCAGGTATAGGGAGAGACACAGTCCTTCAGATCTAGGAGGCTCAAAGATCCCCAAACAGATTCAACCCAAAAAGATCCTCTCTGTGACACATTATACTCAAACTGGCAAAGCTCAAAGACAAAGAAAGAATCCTAAAGGCTGCAAGACAAAAGCATCAAGTCACTTATAAGGCAACCCCTATCAGACTTATCAATACAAACTCTATCGGCCAGAAGAAAATGGGATGATATATTCAAAATACTAAAAGAAAAAACTGCCAGCCAAGAACAATACCCAGCAAGGCTATCCTTCAGAAATGAGGGAGATATTGTATTTTCCAACAAACAAAAACAGTGGGAGTTTCATCACCACACAACCAGCCCTGCAAGAAATCCCCAAGGGAGTCCCGCATCCGGAATCTGAAAAACAATAATCACTACCACGAATACACAAGAAAGAACAAAACCCACTGGTAAACAAAAATGCAAACAAGAAAGAGGAAGAAACTAAATCTTACCACCTCAAAAAACCAATAAACATCAAAGACAAATAATAAAAGGAGAAAAGAACAAAAGATATTTAAAACATCCAAACAAAAAATGATAAAATGGCAGGAGTAAGACAACACTTTTCAATAACAACTCTAAATATAAATGGATTAAGCTTCTCACTCAAAAAATACAGACTGACTGGATTAAAAAGCTAGACCCAACTATATACTGTCTTCAAGAGATTTACCTCACCTGTAAAGACACACACAGACTAATAGTGAAGGGATGGAAAAAGATATACCACATGAATGGAAACCAAAACCAAACAGGAGTAACTATTCTTATAGGAGATAAAATACACTTTAAACCAAAAACCATAAGAAAGACATAAAGAAGGCCATTATATAATGATAAAGGGATCTATCCAGCAAGAAGACATAGCAATCATAAATATATATGCACCCAATACCAGAACACCCAGATATATAAAGCAAATACTATTAGGCCTAAATACTAATACTTTTAGACCCCAATACAATAATAGCAGGGATTTGAATACCCCTCTCTCAGTATTGGACAGATCATCTAGGCAACAAATCAATAGAGAAACACAGGATCTAAACTGTGCTTTAGACCAATTGGACCTGGCAGATATCTACAGAACATTTCCTCCAATGACAACAGAATATACATCCTACTCATCAGAACATGGAACATTCTCCAGGATAGACCATATGTCAGGTCACAAATCAAGTCTCAACAAATTTTTAAAAACTGAAATCATTTCAGGTATCTTTTCATACCACAAAAGATTAAAACTAGAAATCAATAACAAGCAAAACTCTGGAAAATATACAAATATATTGAAATTAAACAATATGCTCCTGAAAACCTATGGGTCCAAGAAGAAATTAAATAGGAAATCAAAAAATTTCTTGGAACTTATGAAAATAAGGACACATCATACCAAAACTTGTGGGATACTGCAAAATCATTACTAAGAGGGAAGTTTATTGCAATAAACACTTACATCAAAAGAATAGAGAGATTTCAAATAAACAACCTAATGCTACACCTCAAAGAATTAGAAAAATAAGAACAATCCAATCCCAAAATAGTAGATGGAAATAAATAACTAAGATCAGAGCAGAACTAAATGAATTAGAGGCCCCAAAAATGATACAAAAGATCAATGAAACAAAAAGTTCATTTTTTTAAGAAGATAATCAAAATAGACAAGCCATTGACGAAGCTCACTAAAAAAAGAGAGACACAAAATTACAAAAATCAGAAATGAAAAAGGAGACATTACAACCAATACCACAGAAATACGAAGAATCATTACAAACTATTGCCAACAACTATATGCCAACAAATTTGAAAACCTAGAGGAAATGTATAAATTTCTGGACACATACAAACTACCAACACCAAACCAAGAAGAAATAAAAAACCTGAACAGACCAACAACAAGCAACAAGATTGAAGTAGTAATCAGCAGTCTTCCAACAAAGAAAAGCCTGGGAACAGATGGCTTTACTGCTGAATTCTACCAAACCTTTAAGGAGGAATTAATACCAATTCTCTTCAAACTATTCCAAATATTGAAACAGAGGCCACTCTCCGAAACTCGTTCTATGAGGCCAGCACCACCCTGATACAACCAGACAAAGATACAACAAAAAAAGAAAACTACAGGCCAATATCTCTGATGAACATAGATGCAAAAATCCTCAACAAAATATTAGCAATCAGAATACACGGGCCGGCCCGCGGCTCACTCGGGAGAGTGCGGTGCTGATAACACCAAGACCCCGGGTTCGGATCCCATATAGGGATGGCCGGTTTGCTCACTGGGTGAGCGTGGTGCTGACAACACCAAGTCAAAGGTTAAGATCCCCTTACCGGTCATCTTTATGAAAAAAAAAGAAAAAAGAATACAGCAAAAAAATTATACACCATGATCAAGTGGGATTCGTCCCAGGGATGACAGGAGGGTTCAATATACGCAAGTCAATCAATGTGATACACTACATCAACAAAATCAAGAACAAAAAGCATATGATTATCTCAATAGATGCAGAAACAGCATTTGACAAAATTCAACATCACTTCATTATAAAGACTCTCAGCAAATTAGGTGTAGAAGGAAATTATCTCAACACAATAAAAGCCAAATATAACAAACCCACCACCAATAAGAACAGGAACAAGACAAAGATGACCACTCTCACCACTCCTATTTAACATAGTATTAGAAGTACTAGCCAGAGCAATCAGGAAAGAGAAAGAAATAAAGGGCATCCAGATTGGAAAAGATGAAGTCAAACTGTCCCTGTTTGCAGATGACATGATCCTATATATAGAAAAATTTAAAGACTCTAACATAAAACTCTTAGAGATGATAAACAATTTCAATAAAGCTGCAAAATACGAAATCAGCATGTAAAAATCAATAGCATATTTATACTCCATTAATGAACTAGAAGAAAAAGAAATCAAGAAAGCAAGCCCATTTACAATAGTTGCCAAAAAAATAAAATACCTAGAAATCAATTTAACTGATGAGGTGAAAGATCTCTACAATGAGAACTATAAATCACTGCAGAAAGAAATTAAAGAGGACACAAAAACATGGAAAGACATTCCATGCTCTTGGATTGGAAGAATTAACATTGTAAAAATGTCCATACTACCCAAAGCAATCTATCCAGCACAATCCCCATGAAAATACCAATGACATTCTTCACAGAAATAGAAAAAACAATCCTAACATTCATATGGAACAACAAAAGATCCCAAATAGCCAAAGCAGTCCTGAGAAAAAAAATAAAAAAAAAATAAAGCTGGAGGCATAACACTACCTGACTTCAAATTATACTACAAAGCTATAGTAACCAAAACAGCATAGTACTGGCATAAAAACAGACACTCAGACCAAGGGAACAGAAGAGTTAACCCAGAAATCAACCCACATACTTACAGCCAACTGATATTTGACAAGAGCAACAGCAACATACATTGGGGAAAGGATGGCCTCGTCAATAAGAGGTGCTGGGAAAACTGGACATCCATATGTAGAAGAATCAAACTAGACCTGTACCTCTTGTCATATACCAAAATCAGCTAAAAATGGATTAAAGACTTATAAGTAAGATCCAAAACTATAAAATTACTAAAAGAAAACATAGGGGAAACACTTCAGGAAGTAGGACTGGGCAAAGACTTTATGAATAAGACTGCATCATATCAAACTAAAAAGCTTCTGTGCAGCAAAGAAACAGTTAACAGAGCGAAAAGACAACCTACAGAATGGAAGAAATAATTTACAAACTATGCGTCTGACAAGGGATTAATATTCACAATACACAAGAAACTCAAACAACTTCACAGTAAAAAAAACAAGTAATATGATTTAAAAATGGGCAAAGCAGCTGAATAGGCATTTCTCAAAGAAAGATATAAAAATGGCCAACAGACACATGAAAAAAATGCTCAACATCACTAAGCATTGAGGAAATGCAAATCAAAACCACATTGAGATACCATCTCACATTGGTTAGACTGGAAATTGTCAAAAAGACAGAGAATAACAAATGCTGGTGAGGATGCAGAGAAGAGAACCCTCCTACACTGTAAATTAGTACTGCTATTATGGAAAACAGTATTAAGGTTCCTCAAATAACTATAGATAGAACTGCTATACAATCCAGCAATCCCACTGCTGGGTATATACCCAAAGAAATGGAAAGCACCATGTTGAAGGGATACCTGCACTCCCATGTTTATCACAGCTCTATTTACAATAGCTAAGAGTTGGAACCAACCTAAACGGTCATTGATGGATGACTGGATAAGGCATATGTGGTATATATACACAATGGAATACTACTTTGCCATAAAAAGGAATGGAATTCTGCCATTCACAGCAACATGGATGAACTTAGAGAAAATTACATTAAGTGAAATAAGCAAGGTAAGGAAAGAGAAATACCACGTCTTCACTTGTGAGTGGGAGCTAGAAAAAAGAAAGAAAGAAAGAAAGAAAAAGATACAACTATCACAATAATTCCTTGAACTTTCAAAAGAAGAGAATGAAACTGAGGCTACTAGAGGTGAGAAAGGTGGAGGGGGAGAGAGGTTAGGGAGAAACTGATAAAGGGCCACAAAAAATGTTTATATTGTGTAATGATTTAAAGAAAAAAAAAGATTGCTTTGGATATTCTAGGTCCTTTGAATTTACACTTACATTTTAAAACCAGCTTGTCAATTTCTACCAAAAAAAAGCCTGCTGGGATTGTAATTGGAGTTGTGTTAAATATATACATCAATTTGAGGAGAATTAACATTGAGTCTTCCAATCTATGAACATGGTAGACCTCTCCATGTATTCAGATCTTTTAAAAATTTCCCTTAGAGGGCCATCTGGTTGGTTCAGTTGGTTAGAGCATAGCCCTATAACACCAAGGTCATGGGTTCAGGTGCCTGTACCGGCCAGCTGCAAAACAAATTTTTAAAAATAAAAATTTCCTTCAGGAGTGTTTTGCAGTTTTTAGTGTATAAATTTTACACATCTTTTGTTAAATTTATTCTTAAGTATTTTCTGGTTTCTGTTGTTATTGTTAATGAGATTAATTTTTAAATTTCTCTTTTCAATAATTTGCTGCTAAAAATATGGAATACTTCACAAATTTGCATGCGATCCTTGTACAGGGACCAGGTTAATCTTCTGTATCATTCCAGTTTTAGTATCTGTGCTGCCAAAGTGACACTATACATGCTTTTAATAAAAACACAATATGACCCAGCCCTGTGAATTTTTACGTAAAGATACATTCCAGGCAGGTAAATCTCATCTCTCCTGGGGCTTCCTGTGCTCCTAGCATGGAGCTCTGCTTGGGACACTATGAGACCTCTCCCCAGAGAATATGCTCTCTATTGGGTCATTACCTGGCTCTCTCAGACTGAAAACCTAAAACTCCACTGTAAACTCTACACACTCACACCAGCTGTGATGCTGTAAAATCGCAAAATGCTTCCTGGGCCGGGGCCTGACTTATTGGCTTGGTCCTCACAGTCATCCCCAAATAGACTGGGGAGGAGAGACACAACCCCATCTCGTGGACCGAGGGATGGCCAGAAAGGGTAAGAGAGGCACATCTATCTGGCTCCTTTTTTTTTTTGGCAGCTGGCCGGTATGGGGATCCAAACCCTTGACCTTGGTGTTACAATACCACACTCTAAACAACTGAACTAAATGGCCAGCCCTATCAGGCTCTTCAGAATCTATTTCTAACCCCATAAGCTGGTTGTTTCGAGCCTTGAGGAAGAGGTAAGACAATGTGTCCCCCAGAAGTGGGTCAGTCACAGCCTGCAGGTGCCCTTGGGGCATGTGGAAACCTCTCCAGCCTCAGATGAGACTAGCCTGATATGAGCTCCAAGCTAACCAGTTTCATCTTTTCTTTTTAATTGTAGTAAAATATACCTAACATAAATTTACCACTTTAACCATTTAAGTGAACAGTTCGGTGGCATTAAGTCCATTCACACTGTTGTACAACCACCATCCATCTCCAGAACTGTTTCGTCATCCCATATCACAGTTTCATCTTATAAAATATTTTTCACCTGACCCTCTGCTTTTGAAGAATGAATTAAAAATGCATTCCCCAGCACTTTACCCTCAAACCATGTGGCAGCCTTGGGATTCCTGGTGTGATAGAAATCATTCCTCGTGGCTCCTGTTAGCTGGTCCAGGCCTCACTGGCTTTGCCCAGCTCTGGGTTGCAAAACCACAGGTCTATACTCCTGAAGGAGGTGGCATGCATTCCCAGGGGTGGGGCCTCATCTGCAGCACCTGGTCCTCTGGACTAGCTCCAGCTCTCCCCTCTGCTCTGGCCAGGGCTCCGTTAGGGAAGCTGCAAACCTGCCTACCCCCCAAACTGGGATCTCCATTCCTTCCCCCCGCAACCCAAGACCCCATTGCTTCCCTGAGCCTCTACATGCCCCTCCAAGTGTAGTGAGGGGAATGTGAGCCCCTTCCTCAAAAGTGAGGCTATGCCCCATTGGGCGGAGCCAGAGGCTGGTGGTCATTAGAGAGGGAGTTTGATCTTCTGAGGAGTTTCGGCCCTGCCCTTTGGCCCCATGGCTCCCCCTCCACTTTAGCTCCATCTCCTGATGAGCTCTTGTGAGGAGACGTGGCTGCCTCCCCCGGGCACCTTCCTTTTGTCCTTGGGCTCCCACATCAAATGAAAGGACCCAGTGTTCTGCACCATTTCCACAGGACCTGTTTCTGGGCTCTCTGCAGTCCTGATAAGGCAGGCCCGGGCCACGCCTCACTGCCTCCAGCCACAGCTTTGCTTCCCCAGCCAGATAAGGGAGGGCTGGTCCCCCAGAGGTCAGGGATCATCCCAGCCCTTGCACATGGTCTGACCCAGGGAGTACTGCTGGGGTGGGAGTGAGGTAGGCCTTGAGGAAGAGAGTAGGGTCACAGACCTCAGGCTAGCATGGGTCCAAGAGATGACAGGGCACCTCTCTGACCACTTCTGCACCACACCACACCCTCCACAGCATTTCTGAGCCACACACAGCCCTGCCCCCCCCAATAAGTAGAGGGACTACTCAATCAGCTGTGTGATGCCCAGCAACTCACTTCCCCTTTTTGACCTGTAAATATGGTGATTCAAAAAAATACATACCCAGAAGGGTTTTTATGTACATAACAGCGTTATGCACATTGCTCAGGCTAGGCAAGCTGGAGATTCCCAGAAAGAGTGGGAAAGCCACTGTTCTCTCTTCATGCGCAGAAATACTGCCACAAACAGATGGCTTCCTCCAGAGATCACCAAGTAACGCTGGAATACTGAAACCCTGGGCAGAATGGACACTTGGGCAAAGGCGGCCGTAGAGGAGAATCAATGTCCCCAGAAGACCTGCCCCTCACCCAGACCCACCAAGGACACATACTCTGTGTCACTGATAGCAATACGTCTCAGACCTGAGACCTCAAGACTCCTGGCCAACTGGAGCTGGAGTTATCTGGATACAAAGGAGGAGAAGGACGTTTTCATCATCATCACCCTCAAATAGAAACCAGAGTTTTAGAATGAGGGGAGAGTTCACTCACATGCCTGGTCTCCACCCCAGTCCAGTTCAGTTAAAATCTTCGGGGGTGGGGCCAGCTTTGGGTATTTTTAAAAAGTCCCCAGGTGTTTCTAATGTGTAACTAGAGTTAAGAACTACTGGTCTAATCCAACCTCCTCATTGTAGGGATAAAAACACACAGGGGAGATAAAACAGCTGCAGAAATGTTAAAAAAAAAAAAGAAAAAATTAAAGTGACAGTCAGGGTATAGCACAGAGCAGGTGCCCCAAAGATGGAAGCAATTGTTATTTCATTATTTCTATAATTGCTCCAGGCAGGGCTGGCTTCATGGACATGAAAGTTGTACAGTCACATAGATCCGCATGCTTAGAAGGGCCCTGTGCTTGATTTAATATTCTGATGCTGCCATCTTGAAATTCTTAATTTTTTTTTTTCTTTTAAAGATGACTGGTAAGGGGATCCCAACCCTTGACTTGGTATTGCCAGCACCATGCTCTCTGAAGTGAGCCAACCAGCCATTCCTATATAGGAATCTGAACCCGTGGCCTTGGTGTTATCAGCACCATACTCTCCCAAGTGAGCCACGGGCCAGCCCCTGAAATTCTTAATTTTTTTTTTTTTTTTTTTTAAAAAGATGACCGGTAAGGGGATCTTAACCCTTGACTTGGTGTTGTCAGCACCACGCCCAGCCAGTGAGCGAACCGGCCATCCCTATATGGGATCCGAACCCAGGGCCTTGGTGTTATCAGCACCGCACTCTCCCGAGTGAGCCACAGGCCGGCCCCAAATTCTTAATTTTTAAACAAGGGGCCCTGCATCTTCACTTTGTACTGGGCCTTGCAAGTTAAGTAGCTGGTCCTGGCCCCACATCACAAAACTCTCAAAAGCAGAGTGGATTATTACCCAGGTAAAGAAAAAGGGAACATACGCAGGGTTCAGAGGCTTGCTGGGTGTGTGAGGAGCAGCTTCCCCTGCTCTTGTCCACTGGCCTGGCCCTGCGTTGCCCAAGGAGGTCCCTTCTTCTGTCCATTCCATCAGGGGAAGAGACTGCTCTTGCATTTCTAGGGGGAAGCAGTGTGGACTAGTGGAAAGAGACTAGCATCCAGAATCAATCAGCACTCTCTCTTACTAACTGGGAGAGGTCCTCTGAACTTCAGCTTCCTCAACTGTAAAAAAGAAGTAATATCTGCCTTGCAGAATTACTGTGAGGAGTGACCACCATTGTGACTGTCCCACTAGGTGTTGGAAATACGGGACTTCCCTTCCCTTTATCAGGGAGGGGGCAAGTACCCACCTCCAAAAGAATGGGTCCCAAGTGTTTCAGGCACAGCCTGCCAGTTTCCCAAGCTCCTCTTTTCTCCCGGGAAGGCTCAACTGCAATAAGTCCTCAGGCTTCTACTTTTCTTACCCAAACTAACGGGACAAGCAATTCTGGATAAAGGTTTAATTCTGGAGTCTGGGGCATAGGCTTGAGAGACCTTAGTGAAGGGTTGTTGCTGCTGCCCTCTGGTGGTAATTTATCATATCTGCATGAATTTCTAACTTCCTTCTGGGAAAGAAATGCTTGATAACATACAATTCAATTTGAAAAATAAATTATTGAGTATATATTCTCCTAGGCACTAGGGATGCAAAGGCAAATAAAACACAGTTCCTGCCCTCTAAGAACTCACAATTTATAAACTGAGGCAAACTCCTAGATATTGCTTGAATATAACCCAATGTGATAGTTGTAATAAAAACAATGACTCCTAACTTCTGGTTCCAGACAAATTGGAGTAAACACATTTATTCTTATTCCTCCCACTAGGTAAAGCTAAAAACCTCTTGATATTGTATATATAACAAACATAAGAAGACTCTGAATGGTTGAGAGAAGAGGCTGACTGGGGACCTTGGGTCTCAAGGAATGGCATGGTGGTAAGTCCACTGGGCTTTGTTTTTGCCTTATATATCCTGACTGGGTCCTGGAGAAGCTGAAACCTGCTACTCCAATGGACACAGACAATAAAAGCCCCCCAAAAGCCTATTCTCTAGTCAAGAAACCAGGAAAGGGGCAGCCTAGCAAAATAAAATTTTTAGACAAAAACTACTTTAGTCCAGCCAAACTCCACAAAGAAAAAGATGGCCCATCTCCATCAGCAAAAGCTTAGTGGGAGCCTAGACTTCCATCCTCACCCAGCTGTAATGAGGTGGCTCCTTCTGTCAGTGTGGTGTCAGAGAAGGCTAAGTGGAGAGCTGGGACTTTATCTCCATCCAGTGGTTGGATGAGGCCCAACCCCTGCAATGTCAGTGGAGTCCACTTGGGCAGCCTGGGCTTCCACATCCATCAGAAGGTAACAATGCCCTCTCTTTGCCTGCTGGAGTAGCAGCAGAGGAAGCCTAGTGAAGAGCCAGGACTTTCACTACCACCAAGTGATAATGAGGCACCCACCTCCTCCCTGCCTAGGTGGTGTCAGAGAAGGCAAAGGGGGAAGCTGGGACTTTCTTTACCTCTCAGTGGTAAGAAAGCTCCCCCACCGTGGTGTTACTGGAGGCCACATGTGGCCGACAAAAGTGGCACAATATTTTTAAACACGGAAAGAAAACAACTGTCAACCCTGAATTCTTTTTTTTTTTTTTTTTTAAAGATGACCGGTAAGGGGATCTCAACCCTTGGCTTGGTGCTGTCAGCACCACGCTCAGCCAGTGAGCAAACCGGCCATCCCTATATTGGATCCGAACCCGCGGCCTTGGTGCTATCAGCACCGCACACTACCGAGTGAGCCACAGGCTGGCCCAACCCTGAATTCTGTATCTGGTAAAAATATCCTTCAGGAATGAAAGAGAAATTAAAGTATTCTCAGGTTAAAAAAAAAAAAAAAAAAAGAGAATTTGCTGCCAGCAGAACCTACCCTAAAAGAATGGATAAAGAAGTTTTTGAAGCAGAGAGGAAATGATAAAGGAAGGAATCTTGTAACATCAGAAAAAAAGAAAGAACAATGGAAAGATTAAAAATATGAGTAAATACAATAAACTTTCCTTCCCTTCTTGAGTTTTCTAAATTACATTTGATTGAGGTAAAAATTATAACACTGTCTACTGTGGTTACCAATGTTCATAAAGGAAATATTTAAGACAATTATATCATAATTGAGGGAGGGTAAAGGGACTTGCTTTACTGCTACACCTCACCAGTAGACTGTGGTAAGTTATATGTATATAATGTAATACTTAGAAAAAATACTTAAAATTTTATACAAAGAAATCCACTAAAAAACACAATTGATAAGTCAAAATGAAGTTTTAAAAAATGCTCAAGTAACCCAGAAGGAAGAAAAAAAGAAAAGAGAAAATCAAAAAATAAACAAACAAAAGCCAAAAATTAAAATGGCAGACTTAAGCCTTCATAAATCAACAATTACATTAACTGTAAATAGTCTAAATACACCAAACAAAAGACAGAGATTGGCAGAACAGATTTAAAAAATACATGACCCAATTATATGTTATTTACAAGAAAGCCACTTCAAATATAATGATTGTTTTCATCTGTCTCTTTTGCTTATAACAAAATACCTGAAACTGGGTGATTTATAAAGAAAACAAAATCTATTACTTACTGTTTCTGAGGCTGGGAAGTCCAAAGTTCAAGGAACACATCTGATGGTGGTGACAGTGACCCAGGGGTCTCACATTGCAAGGTGGTGGAAGCAGAGAGAGCAGAGAGAGGACAGACTCTCCTCTCTCTTCTTTTAGAGCTCTCAGAACCACGCCCCTGACCGCCATTTTAAATCCATTCACTAAGGCATGGTCCTGCAATCTAATCACATCTTCAAGGCTCCACCTTTCAATTACCATAATAGGATTTCCCACCCTCTTAAGGTTACAGTGGGGGCCAAGTTCCTAATACATAAAACTTGGGGGACACAATTCAAACTTTAGTGAGTTCTGGAGGGACATAATTCAATCCACTGCGAAGACAGAGGTAGGCCAGCAGTAAAAAGATAAAAAAAAAGATGTACCATGCACACATTAATCAAAGAAAGCAGGAGTGGCATATTAATATCAGGTAAAGTACTTCAGAGCAAAGAAAATCACAGGTATAGAGAGGGATATTACATGTTGATAAAAGGGTCAATCCACTAAGAAGACACAGCAATTCTAAATGTGTATGTGCTAAACAACAGAGCTACAATACGTATGAAGCAAAAACTGACAGAACTGAAAGGAAAAATAGACAAATCCACAATTATAGTTGGAAATTTCAACATCCCTCTCTCAATAATTGATATAACAACTTAAGGAAATTAAAATATAGAAGAACTCAAAAGCACCACCAACCAACAGAATCTATTTGTAGTCAACATTTATAGAACACTCCACCCAACAATAGCAGAATACACATGCTTTTCAAATGCCAGTGGAACATATACCAAGATAGACCACATCCTGGGCCATAAAACAAGCCTCAATAAATTTAAAAGAACTGATATCATACAGAATGTGTTCACTGAAAAGATAAAAAAAGAGAGAAATAGGGCCGGCCCGGTGGCGCAGCAGCGCTCCCGCTGAGGGTTCAGATACCATGTGGAGACCAGTTCCCGCTCACTGGCTGAGCGCGGTGCGGGCACAACACCGAGGATTGCTATCCCGTTGCCGGTCAGTAAAAAAGACAAAAAAAGGAAAAAAAAAAAAAAAAAAAGAGAGAGAAATAAAAAAAATAGAGAGGGGGGAAAAGAAAAAAGAGGCTGTTCACCAACCACAAAGGAATCAAAGTAGAAATCAATAACAGAAAGATAATGGAAAAATCTCCAAATTCTTGGAAACTAAACCATATACTTCTAAATAATCCAAAAAAAAAAAAAAAAAAAAAAAAAAAAAAAAAAGAGAGAGAAATAAAAAAAATAGAGAGGGGGGAAAAGAAAAAAGAGGCTGTTCACCAACCACAAAGGAATCAAAGTAGAAATCAATAACAGAAAGATAATGGAAAAATCTCCAAATTCTTGGAAACTAAACCATATACTTCTAAATAATCCATGAGTCAAAGAGGAAGTCTCAAGGGAAATTTAAAAATACATGTAACTGAATGAAAATAAAAATATAATGTGTGAAAATTTGTGGGACACAGCTAAAGCAGTGCCGAGAAGAAAAATTTATGGTACTAAATGTGTACATTATAAAAAAGGAAGTCTCAAATCAAAACCCTAGGCTCTCACTTCAAGAATCTAGAAAAAGAATAAAACAAACCTAAGGCAAGCAGAATGAAGGAAATAATAATGACAAGAGGAGATATCAATGAAATTTAAAACAGAAAAACAATAGCAAGTATCGATTAAAGAGATAGTTCTTCGAAAAGATCAATAAAAATGACAAACCTCCAGCAAGACTGATAAAGAAAAAGAGAGAAAGGACAAAATTACCAATATCAAGAACAAAACAAAGGGTATCACTACAAATCCTGCAGACATCAAGAGGATAATAAGGGAACACTACAAACAACTCCACACACATAAATTTGACAATGTAGAAAAAATTTACCAATTCCATGCAAGCACAACCACAACCCATCCAATGTAAAGTAGATGATTTGAATAGCCCTATAATTATTTTTAAAATGAAATTTGTAACTGGTAAACTCCCAAAAAAGAAATCTCCAAGCCCAGATGGTTTCAAAGGAGAATTCTACCAAACATTTAAAGAAGAATTAAGACCAATTCTTCACAATCTCTTCCAGAAAGTATAAGAGAAGGGAACACTTCATGACTCATTTTATGAAGCCAGTGCTACCTGATACCAAAACCAGATAGACATAGTGTATATATATTTAAAATATAAAAATAATTAAATGCTGGGAATAAAGCAACACCTCTCAATAATAACCCTTAATGTCAAGGGCTTAAATTCACCAATCAAAAG
>NW_007726125.1:59603-137759 GCF_000696425.1 Galeopterus variegatus
TAATAATCATATACATTGTATATTGACAAAATAAAAAATTAAAAAAAAAAATAAATAAAAAGTGAATAGCTTTACTTCACAAAAAAAAAAATAAATAAAATAAAATAAAATAAAATAAAATAAAATAAAATATAAAAAGTGTATATAAGTATATATATGTGTGTATATATATAAAAGAAAGCTACAGACCAATATACGTAATGAATATAGATGCAAAAATCTTTAACAAAATATAATCAAGTAGAATTCATCAATATATAAAGATGATTATATACTATGACCTAGTGGAATTTATTCCAGTTATGCAAGGCTGGTTCAATACTCAAAAATCAATCAATATAATCTACCATATAAACAAACAAAAATCTAATCAACATGATCATATCAACAGATGCAGAAGAAACATTTGACAAAATTCAACAGCCATTCACAATTTAAAAAAAACTCTCAGTAAACTAGGAATGAAGAGGAACATCCTCAACCTGATAGAGAAAACCTATAAAAAACCTACAGCTAACCTCATAATTAATGACGAAAGATTGCTTTTCCCCAAAGATTGAGAACAAGAAAATGACATCTGCTTTCACTACTCTTATTTAGCATTATACAGAAGTTCTAGCCATACCAATAAGACTAGAAAAGTAAATAAAAAATATACATATTGGAAAGGAAGAAGTAAAACTGCCCCTATTTGCAGATGACATGATGGTCTACTTAGAAAATCTCAAGGAATCCACAACAAAACAAAACAAAAACTCCTGGAACTAATATGTGAGTTTAGCAAGGTTATAGGATACAAGATTAACATGTAAAAATTGTATTTCTATATGCTAGCAATGAGCACACGGAAACTGAAGTTAAAAATACAGTACCATATATATATTGCTCAAAAAAAGAGAAAGATTTTAGTAATAAATCTAACAAAACACATACATTTACTTGTAATGTTGAAAACTATAAAACACTGACCAAAACATCAAAGATCTAAATAAATAAATTGACATGCCATGTTCACATATTGGAAGAATTAACAGTAAAGATGTCAATTCTTCCAAAATTGATCTATAGGGTTTAATGCAATTCCAGCAAGATTGTTTCAGATATAGATAGGCTTATTCTAAAATTTGTATGGAAAAACAGGAAGTGAGATAGCTTAAACAATTTTGAACAACAACAACAAAAAGAATTAAGCGGGAGGAATTGATACCTGATTTTAAGATTTATTATATAGCTACAGTAATCAAGACTGTGGTATTGTCAGAGGGACAGACACATCTATAGATCAATAGACTAGAATTTTATTTATTTATTTATTTTTAAAAGATGACGGGTAAGGGGGTCTTAACCCTTTACTTGGTGTTGTCAGCACCACACTCTCCCATGTGAGCGAACCGGCCATCCCTATATGGGATCCGAACCCGCGGCCTTGGTGTTATCAGCACCACACTCTCCCAAGTGAGCCACAGGCTGGCCCTGATAGACTAGAATTTTAAAAATCCAGAAATAGACCATACAAATATGCTCAACTGATTTTTTCCATTTCACGGATTGTTTATGATGATAAAATATACACAACATAAAATTGACCATTTTAACCATTTTTTTAAGTGTACAGTTCAGTGGCATTAAGTACATTGTTGTGCAACCATCACCATCATCCATTTTCAGAACTTTTTTTTTTTTTTTTTTTTTTTGTCCTTTTTGAGACCGGCCGCACGGCGCTCAGCCAGTGAGCGCACCAGTCATCCCTATATAGGATCCGAACCCGTGGCGGGAGCGCTCCTGCGCTCCCAGCGCCGCACTCTCCCGAGTGCACCACTGGCTCGCCCGTTTTCAGAACTTTTCTGACCTTCCCAAACTGAAACTCTGTTCCCATTAAACAATAACTCCCCATTTGCCCCTCTCCCCAGCCCTGGCACCCACCATTCTTTCTTTCTCTATGAGCAGAATCACACAGTATTTGTCTGTCTGGCTATTTCACTTAGCATAATGTCTTCAAAGACTGATTTTTGATAAAGGTACAAAAGCAGTTCAATGAAGGAAGAGGAATCTTTTCAATAAATGGTGCTGGACAATTTGGATACCTATACACACACACAAAAAAATAAACCTTCTATCATTAAAATCAAAAAGTTAAAATATAACCAAAACAGACAACCTACACTGATCTCACACAGTTAGAACAGAGACTGGATAAGTGCAATAAATACTCTCATTTATGGAAGAAGAGGAGGGACTCTGCACTCACTGGGCTACTGCAATACCAAGATCCCGGCAGGAAAGTATTTTAAGTTGCCTTGAGCTGAGGGTGCTTTCCCCCCCTGAAAATGTCCCTTAGGTCAGTTTCCGCTACTTGGGTATAGCTGTCCAGAACAGATCCTTGGTTTTGTCTTATCTTGCCTGACTTCATTTGTAGGGCCACCAGAGGCTATGGCTTTCTTAGGGTCTTACCGTCTATTATGTTACCCTATATGAAACCTGGAGGTCCAAGGTCATTATTTTTACATGGAAAAAAATACTCTTTTTCTTAGTTCAAACTTTGTGGCTTTGTGGCTTTTCTGGTTCTAAAACCACACATACATACACATACAGACCATTATTAAATCTATTCAGCTCCAAGTGAATTAAACCTGTCCTCAACCCATTCTGGCTATCTTTTCTTTCTCATCTTAATTAAAATATTTTGCATTTATTAGTTGACTGTGGCAAAAGCACAGGACCCCCCACACCTCCTATTTTCTTTTTCTGAAGCAGTTTAGCCAACCAAAAACAATTTCCATACAATCATTGCCTTAAATCAAAGGTGTGAAAGCCATAACCCAGGTTAGGTTTTTGCTATTTTTTTTTTTTTTTTTTTTTTTAAAAGATGACCGGTAAGGGGATCTCAACCCTTGGCTTGGTGTTGTCAGCACCACGCTCAGCCAGTGAGCAAACCGGCCATCCCTATATAGGATCCGAACCTGCGGCCTTGGTGTTATCAGCACCGCACTCTACCGAGTGAGCCACGGGCCGGCCCTTTGCTATTTTTTAAATATGGTTTTTTGGTGGGGGTTTTTTTGTTGTTGTTGTTTTGTTTTGTTTTGTTGGTAGATAGTCCATGCTGTTAGACAGTTCTTAAATTTTTCTATTTAAAAAAAATTCAATGGGAATATTCAACAGGGTGCAGTAATTCTGCCTAAAGAACTCAGGAAGGGCAAGAGAGACTGTACAGCCAGGCCCCTCAGCACAGCCCAACACCTTCAGCCTGTTTCTCTGACCAGTACGCTTTCTACTATCTGTAACAGCTATCTCAAACCTTCTCCTTCCTCCAGCTCCCACTCCTCTATCTCATTCCTCTATCTCCCACCTCACTCAGCCTTGCCTCTCTCTTCAGAGAAGTTAAAACCATCAGATGGGAAACCCTCAAGTTCTGAGCACCCAACTCACAAACCCACCCTGTGCAGCTGCCATATCCTCTCCTCTGTGCCTTCTCTTACCAGAGAGAAGCTGCCTCTTCCGTTCAGACCAGCACTCAATCCCCTGTATTCAATCCTTTCTGCTTCAAATACCTAGAATGATTTCTGAGTCCTGACCTGAACTCAAGGCCCTTTTTACCAAGCCTCCCAAGTCATCCTCATCATATGGATCTTAACCTCTTACAGCTCTCTATATCCCCCAAGCTAACCCCATCTCCCACCCTTCCTTGGACTCCCTACAGTGCCTTCTGGAATTGGTGGTGTACCCATAAATAAACTCCCCTATGTTCTCAGCCTCTACTGTGAGTATTCCCTTCACCTCCTTGCTCTATAGAAAACCCAGCTGCTCCCTGCAGACATCAGTTCCCCTGTAGCCTCCTCAAGTGAGGGTGGTTTTCCCTCTCATGCCCCTCATGCCACTTGGCCTAGAAGTGGGGGTAGCTGTCCTCAGTGTCCCTTCTCCATAAGACCCCAACCTCTTTGAAACTATTTACCTTAGACTGTACCCTGCCTCCTTGCCACAGTCCTCTGCAGACCTCTTCCTCATTCAATGAGTATTTTGGCCACTGGCTGACTGTCCACCACTGTTCTGTCATCATTCTTGGTAACTTCAGCATCTGTGTGAATAATCTACCCAACACCATACTTCTCTGGCAATCATGTAGCCATGTGAGCTACTTCAGTGCAATGAGATGTAACTCAAAATCTCATTGAGGGTAGGGGTGCTTTCAGCAAAGAACTCTTGCTTTCCTCCTGGGGGATCTGCCATCTTCTTCCTACCTTGAATACTCGTGGGATGTATGTAGCTTCTCTGTGATTATGAGCATGTGTAAAAGTCAGGTGTATGCAGTGGTTATGAGCATGCGTAAAAGGCAGGGACACAGCACAGTTGTTAGTCCTGACATCACTGAACCAATGAACTCAAACCAGCAGCTTTTTTTTTTTTTTTTTTTAAAGATGACTGGTAAGGGGGTCTTAACCCTTGACTTGGTGTTGTCAGCACCACGCTCACCCAGTGAGCAAACCGGCCATCCCTATATGGGATCCGAACCCATGGCCTTGGTGTTATCAGCACCGCACTCTACCGAGTGAGCCATGGGCCGGCCCCGAACCAGCAGCTTCTTACCTCTGATCTTCTTTTTATGTAAGGAAAAAACGTCCCTGTTTGTTTAATTTTCTGACCTTGTAGTTGAAATAATTTCTCATACTTTCTAATCAGTACACCCTCTCCCTGGCACATATCTGCAAATCCCTCACTCTTCTCTTTCTCCTGTTGTTCTAGCCCAGCAACACTCAAATCCTGTGTGTCTAAGACTCCTAGTTATTCTCCAATATCCATTCTCCCTTTCTCTCTTTAATAATAGAACCCTAAAGTTGTCACATGGTCCTCTAGAATAAAGGGTGGAATCCATGCTCTCACCCACCCAAGGATCCAGCTACTGCACTGCTGCAGTCATCTCCCTCCCAACACTGTTTCTGTATCACCAGATTTTCACTTGCTTCTTGATCATTCCCAACCACAAGCAAACATATTTCTATGTCTCCTCTCTTAAACAAACAAAATACAACCTTTCCTAACTCCTCATCTCCCTGTCACTTCTCTGCTCTCCCTTATAAAAAATTCTCCTTAAGAGAGTGGTCTGGGGCCGGACCGGTGGCGCACTGGAGAGTGCGCTGCTTGGGAGCACGGCGGCGCTCCTGCTGAGGGTTCGGATCCCATGTGGAGACCGGTTCCCGCTCACTGGCTGAGCGCGGTGCGGGCGCGACACCGAGGGTTGTGATCCCGTTACCGGTCAGTAAAAAAGACAAAAAAAGGAAAAAAAAAAAAAAGAGAGAGTGGTCTGTAGTCATTGCCTTCCTCTCCTCACACACTCTCTTCAGTGCCCTGATCAATGCCCACCCACCATTCCATCAAAGCTACTCTTGAGAAGGAATCAAGTGCCCTCCATCTTGCCCAGCCCAACACTCAATTCTCAATCTTCATTTGTCTCACCTCACAGCAGCAAATGACAGAGTTGATCTCTCCCTTGTGCTCCTCCTTTGCTGCCTCCTTTTCGTTCCACAGGATTTTGAACATACGCAGAAGTAGACAGTATAAAACAAGGAGCCTCAACGTATGTGCACCCAGTCAAACTGTTGTAGCCCATGGCCAAGTGTGTCCTGTCCATACCGCATCTTCTCTTCCCTATTATTTGGAAGCAAGTCCTAGACATTGTTTCACTTTGTCAGTAAAATATTTCAGCATCTCTAAAAGATAATAACTTCTTAAAAAATCAGACATTCTTGAAACTCATTTTCCACTGGATTTCCATTTACCAAATTCTCCTAATTTCCCCAACTTAATCCGTTAGGGCTGCTATAACAACACACCCTAAGCTGGGTGGCTTATAAAAAACAGAAATTTATTTTTCACAGCTCTGGAGGCTGGAATCCAAGATAAGGCACTGGCTGACCTGGTGTCTGGTGAGGGCCCACTTTCTGGTTCATAGAGCCTTCTGGCTGCATCCTCACACAGCAAAAGACTCGAACAAGCGTCAAATTTTATTTGGGCAACTTAGTGTAAGATTTGATCAAACTGTCTTTTTTTAATCTCAAAATGTGGTTGACAAAGATGTCCAACTAGGAAAAGGAAGAGCATCAGATCTACCATTGTCATGTGGTTTGCTTGTGATTGTGTTATTAATGTTAATTATTAATAATATGATTTCCAACATGTGGTTTCTTAGCAGGAATCTTGTAAAGCCATTTTTTGAGAGTTATTTCAGTTAAAACCCAATCAAATAATTCTCAAATCCACTTAATCAGGTACAGGAAAAATGCAACATGTTCCCAAACACTGATATCCAATGAATGAATGGGCCATCAGATAAAAATAAGGGAAATAGATGATCTAATATTTTCCTCCTGCACGCAATGGACTGATTGTCTTGGACATTCCCTGGTTTGTTAGCTGCCTACTAACAGCCACTCAGACGGTCTGCAGACTCTCCTCAAGAGTTTCACTGCTTCCCCCATATGTTCAATTTTCCATTAGTAGCCAGAGAACTTGTCTCAAAACACAAATCATATCATGTCCTTCCCTTCCTCAAAACCTTCCAGTGGCTCCCTATCATTCTCAATAAAATATCCAAACTGCCCTGGTGACCCCCAGGGCCCCTCACTGTCTCTCTGCCTCTTTGGCCTTTTCTCCCACCCCACCCCCTGCTCACCACCACCCACCTTCCTCCCATTCCTCAAATTCTCTATTTTCCTTTCTGTCTGGGTCTTTCAATGGTGTCCCAAACATTTTCCCTACCTGCTCTTCCCTGCCCTTACCACACCCCACCCCATCGTTAAACTCCTACTTACCCATAAAATCTCAGTTTAGATGTCACTGCCTTAGACAGGTTATTCCTTACCCCCCAAAACTTAAACAAAAATCCTAACCAGCTCACTCACTGTACTCTCTCATCATATGTTTCACCTTCTCCTCAAAATTCTTTCTGCATATTATCATATTATATTCATCCATATTATCATTTGTCTAATGTCTGGTCCCCTATTAGCCTGCAAATTCCAGGAGGGTAGGAATGTGCCTGGTATGTTGTAAGTATCATTGCACGAGTGAATGAATGACACAAGGATTAAAGGTGTTATGGGTTGAATTGTGTCCCCCCAAAAAGCTATGTTAAGTCCTATCTCCCCAATACCTGTGAATGTGACCTTATTTGGAAATAGGGTCTTACAGAGGTAATAAGGTTAAATGAGGCCATTAGGTTATGTCCTAATCCAGTATGATTATGGATTCAATATGTCCTAATCCAAGGTGTTCCTATAAAAAGGGGAAATTTGGACACAGAAACAGACATGCACAGAGGGAAGGTGATGTGAAGAGACCCAGGAAGAACACCAAAGATTGCCAGCAGACACCAGAAGCTAGAAGAGGCAAAGGAGAATCCTTTCCTGGAGCCATCGGGGGAGAGAGAGCATGCCAACACCTTGATTTTGGACTTCTAGCCCTCAGAACTGTTGAAACAATAAATTTCTGGTTTGGATCCTTTGTTATGGCTAGCAGTCCCAGAAAACTCATGCAAGAGGGAAAATGGTTGCACATGGGGCAGTAACTGTTGAGGACTTTGACGGGAGAAGCAGAGGGGTATAAGGGAGGTTGTAGAGACCAAGTAGGAGCAGACTCAACAGGCACAATTCAACCATGTGGAAGATTGGATCAGTCTCCCTAAACACAAATTCAGGTAACCAGCGTTCATTCCTACTACCCTCTTCTTTCCATGTACCATATTTCATGGATCCTGGAGGCTCATTTTCACATCTCTGAAATCAACCTGAGTCTGTTGGCCAGTGAGAGGAAGTGGGGTATTATGTCAGCACATGTGTGTTGAAACTTGCAGAATGCGTGAGAGTGGGTTGAAAGTAAATGCCAGCAGCAGTGGTGGAGTACTCTTTTGAGAAGTGTTGCATCACCGACACTCCTGATGGTGGGGAGGATCGTATTGTATGAAAAAAAGATGAATACTGATGAGTGAAGTGACTCAGCAAATTGGGATTCTGAATGTGAAGAAGCTTTAGGAATATTTTAACCAATTAATTTTACTTATATTCTTTTTCTTTCATATGTGCAAGAGAAATGTTTCGTTCTTTTTAAAAAAAAACCAAAAAACTGTGTCTACATAAATCTAAAGGAGCTCTTCTAAATATAAGCCAAAACATCTGAAGTGATCAGAAAATATTGCATTACTGTAATTGGCTGAACTTTTTTCCCCCTCTACTGTTACATAAAATAATGGGTATCTTAGAATCTATATTGTCTTATAGTTGATAAACTACAAAAATCCAGTTAAGCGTTTACCTTCTTTATGAAACCTCTGCAGAACACTGTGCCTAGTACATAGTGAGCAATCAAAAACTAGTTATTGTGGGGCCGGCCCGTGGCTCATTCGGGAGAGTGCGGTGCTGATAACACCAAGGCCACGGGTTCGGATCCCATATAGGGATGGCTGGTTAGCTCACTGGGTGAGCATGGTGCTGACAACACCAAGCCAAGGGTTAAGATCCCCTTACCGGTCATCTTTAAAAAAAAAACAAAAAAATACTAGTTATTGCTATTATGATGATATCTCTAGTGGGGATACTGGTGGGGCCAGTTTTCTAGTATTTAACTACACAGTTCAGTACTAATAGGACTGCGACATAGCCAGCACCACTTTAGACAAGCCCAAGTACAAAATGGCACTGCCCCCCTCCCCCCCCCTTCCCTTTACGAGAAGCCTCCTGACCCAGCATCTCGGCTCACTTTCTTTCAAGTACCCTAGCCTTTTCTCTAAGAAAAAAAAAATTTTTTATTTTAATTTATCAATATACAATGTAGTTGATTTTCATGTCACTTTACCAATTCCTTTTTCTCCACTCGCTCTCCGTCCTCCCCCCCATCAACATCATATCTGTTCACTTGTCTTAACAAGTTCAAGAAATTGTTGTGATTGTTGTGTCCTCTTTTTCTTACACCCCCCATTTATTTGTTTGTATATTATTTATTTTTATTAACTCCCACAAATAAGTGAGAGCATGTGGTATTTCTCTTTCTGTCCCTGGCTTACTTTACTTAATACAATTTTCTCTAAGTCCATCCATGTTGCTGTGAATGGTAGTATTTCATTATTTTTTATAGCAGAGCAGTATTCCATTGTATAGGTATACCACATTTTTTTTATCGACTCATCTGATGATGGGCATTTAGGCTGGTTCCAGAAAAAAAACTTTTTTAAGAGGCATATACATCTCCTTTTGATCATGATTTTGTATTTGGCTCAATTTTGGATCATTTTAATCAGCAGTGATTTGGAACATTTCCTCTTTTGTTTATTTCATGGTATATTAATGAGTGTTTAGCAAGATGCTTTTTTGATGGTTAGAAATCATTTATAATAAGAATCATTTTACTTTTGTCACTGCAGGAAAGGGGCTTAGCTGGTAGGTTTTCACTTATTACTTAAGCGGAAGTACATCACGAAGTTGTTTTCAACATAAATTTTGAATGTCTTTGGGCATAGTCCCACCTCACCTCCATTTCCTATTTATTGCTAATGCCCACAGTGTCTCACTTCCTTTACCCACCTGGTGCCTAAAGGATTATCCACCCATGATAACATGCTTTTCTCACAATCTTAGCCTTCCCAGTCCAGTGCTTTGGTAGAGCATACATGGCCACCCTAAATCACTGTGATAGTTTCCTTTTGGATGGTTTCTTCTTTTGCCAATACTAAACAGTCAGTTTAGTGTTGAATTACCTCTAAAGCATTCAGCATATTGTTGCTTTTAATTCCCTTTACGAACAAATACTAGGGCTCATTATTCCTTAGCATCCATCCCTCACTGCCATGAACAGTAGACAGATAGGCAATAACTTTTTATTAACAAGACAGTGTCCAAAAGGGTAGAAGGGAGGGAGGGAAAGGGAAACAAATAATATTTTAAAACATACAAACAAACAAACATCCTTTAACGGAGATTGTTGATCTGGGGAGGGAGAGGAAACTGAGATTAAATCACCAGACTCCTGTCACTGTTTTATACAAAGACCTCATCAATCAACCTTTACTCTTGAAAGTGTTGAGTCACTCACTCCTTAACAAGCTGGTTTTTCATTTTAGGTTGCAAGCATTCTGCCTTGGATAGGGGCTGCTCTTTGGAATCTGAATTTGATTCCATTCCCGGTTCTGCTACATATGAAGTCATAGAGGAGATTAATTGCTGTGAGCCTCAGCTTCCTCTATTTGTAAAAGAATGTGTTTAGTAATAACCCTTAAAAAAATAAGGGAGCAAATTCCTGCCTCGGTGCCTTCGCACTCACTGTTCCCTCTTCCTGGAACTCTTCCCCCAGATATTTGCAGAGCTCTCTCTCTCATCTTCAAATGTCTTTATTGAAATGTCACCTCGGTGAGACTTCCTTAACTATCTCATTTGAAACTTCATACCTTTACCTACTCCTTGTGCCTTTTCTCTGCTTAATTTTTCTCCACAGCCCTTATTACTATCTAACATATATCTTTTACTTATTTATTTTATCATTTGGCTCCCCCTACTAAAAGAGGGAGAGAGATTTTTTGTCTATTTTGTTCTCTAATGACTATTTGTTGAATGAATAATAAACAACACAGTAGGCGTCAGAATTTCTAGTAAGTGCCTGAAAGATTAAGAATAACAAATGTTTGTTGCTTTAAAATGACAGAGAGTGAATCAAGAAATGCTAATTTCTGTTGTTCATGGACAATTTACAAAGCATCAGTGATGGTCTTTTCTGGAAACAATTGACTCAGAGAATTTCAGGACTGAAAGGAATTTTTTTTTTGGAAAGCAAATTTAAAGGCCTGCCAGCACTTGCCAGAGAGAGTTTAAATCCTTCTCTGCTGTTACAACCAATAATAGGAAATGCTCCCACCTGGAGTCACAGCAAGAGGATTACTTTTACTCTTTAAGGATATTTCCCATGAATGCAAAAGGAATGAAGAATTCCAAAAATCTATAAAATTTACAAAAGTGTAAAAAATATTTTCTAATCACCACCGAGAGACAATCATAGACAACTTTCAGTACACAGTACTATCTTAAGTTTAAAAATATACTTTTTAAATCTAACAGTACATTTAAAAACCCACTATTTTAAAAAGCTGCACGATGCCCTCCTTGGGGGTGTACTATACCTTATTTAACCATTCCCATTCAAACTGTTTCCAATTTTTCTCAAGTTAAATAAACTCTATGATGTACATACGTCTTTCATCTGGCTCTCCGATTATCTTCTTCAGATAAACTCCTTGAAGTCACGAAGGCAAAGGCAGTGAACCTTTCATTTTTAGTAATTTTAAAACATTTACAGAAAATTAAAGCCTTTGCCATCGGGTTCTACTTCCTAGAAAGTCTAGAATGGTTTCAAACTAGTTCTTTTCAAACCAGTTCGACTGAAACCCTCCCAAATTCCCTTCCGGTACTTAGTTTTCAAGATCTTAGTTAAAAAAAAAAAAAAATCCTTGCGGTCGCACCCACGCCTGCGCATAATCGCCCACACGCAGGCCTCCTTCCCAACGGGAAAACTTCTTCACACGCCCCCGAAGCACCACCTCTTTAAATTTTAAAACGAAGCCTCGGGCCAATGAATGTTAACTTTCTCCGGAACACAGCGCCCCGCCACAGGCTCTCCTTCCACCAATCAAGCTGAGGTTTTCTCCACCGCCCTTCCAATCAGAGTCGAAAATGGAGGTTACTCTCGTAACTTACGCAAGGAAAGCAACCAATAGGAGCTGACCTTGGGAACTAGCTCTGCCAATAGCAGCAGGTCTTGGAGAGCGCGGGAGCCTTTCGATCAGGGCCCCTAAGGGAAGGAGTGAATGGCGCTGGTTCTCTGAAGCCAGGGTCTGAGGGAAAGTGGTGTGGGCCCGGACCGGAGCCCCGGGCCTGCGGCGCTGCCGATATGGCCTGCTGTCACAAAGTGATGCTGCTGCTGGACACCTCGGGCGGCGCCGCTCGCCACAGCTCTGTCCGGCGGGCCGCCCTGCGCCTCCTCATCTACCTCAGTTGCCGATTCGGCCTGGCCAGGGTCCACTGGGCCTTCAAGTTCTTCGACTCGCAGGGGGCGCGGAGCCGGCCCTCCCGCGCGTCTGACTTCCGCGAGCTGGGGGCCCGCTCCTGGGAGGACTTTGAGGAGGAGCTGGAGGCCAGGCTCGCGGATCGCGCCCACGGCGCCCACCTGCCGGGCCCGGCGCCCAGGGCCACCCACACGCACAGCGCCCTGATGGAGACGCTGCTAGATTACCAGTGGGACCGGCCCGAGATCACGTCGCCCACGAAGCCGATCCTGCGGAGAAGCGGGAGGAGGCTGCTGGACGTGGAGAGCGAGGCCAAGGAGGCCGAGGCCGCCCTCGGGGGCCTCGTGAACGCCGTCTTCCTCCTGGCCCCCTGTCCGCATTCGCAGAGGGAACTGCTGCAGTTCGTGTCCGGGTTCGAGGCCCAGGTCCAGAGCCTGCCGCCTGCCCCTAAGCAGGTGATGGAGAAGTTGTTGCCTAAGAGAGTGCAGGAAGTCATGATCGCCCGAAAAATCACTTTGTACTGGGTGGATACCACCGAATGGCCTAAGGTAAGGTTATACTAGGTGATAGTAGTCTCGAATTTAGTGCACGGTGCTCTCCTTGCTAACTAGAACTTGACACCGTCTGCAGAGCAGCCAACAGACCCAGAATGACACTAACATGGCCGTGCGTCCTTTCAGGAGGAAAGTCCTGTGGTCAAAACAAATAGGGACAATTTTCACAGCAAAATGTGTGGCTCCTCTCTACCTACTGAGCGTTTAAGGTCCTTCACAGTTTGGTCCCTACCTACCTTCCCAGACTATTTTCCTGCACACGACCTGTATTCTAGCGTAATAAAGCCTAGTCTAGCTAGTCAACAGGTCTTGACTGCTCGCTTTGTCTTATCTTGTGTTGTGTCTGCCTGGAACGCCAGTTCCCACTCTTCTAAGCCAATCTAGAAGAGTAAGTGCCATACACGGAATTTCTATACACTTTTTTGTGACACTTATTCTTTCCCCATTGTGTTCCAATTGTGGACATCTCTCTCCTTCCATCTAACCTAAAAATACCTCAAAGGCAGACACCACGTCTTAACACATCTTTGTATCCCCCACAGATGTGTATTGAACATTGTAGGTGTTGAGTAAACATTTGCTGACTGAATGAATGCATTCTTACAAAGCTAAAATCTTAAATGGCTAATTTGGAATTTTGTTGAGGCAGTGAGGCCCCTGCTCCTGTTAAGTGCTATGATAAGTATATATTTTTACCTTCATCATTGACCTCATGTCACTTCATTTAGTCAACAAATAATCATTAAGAAACCACTACATTGAATAGCTACACTGTTTTAGCTGTGGGGGTGTAGTGGCCGAAGTTTACCTTAGTGGTAAAGATTTACCTAGTGGTGAAGATTTATTAAACAGATAAGTTTAACAAATTAAAGACATCAGCAAGTAAGTGATAGGATTTCAAATTCTGCTCTGAAGAAAATAAAGCTGGGTATAGGCCGGCCCGTGGCTCACTCGGTAGAGTGCGGTGCTGATAACACCAAGGCCGCGGGTTCGGATCCTATATAGGGATGGCTGGTTTGCTCACTGGCTGAGCGTGGTGCTGACAACACCAAGCCAGGGGTTGAGATCCCCTTACCAGTCATCTTTTATTTTTTTTTTATTTTTTATTTTTTTGTCTTTTGTCTTTTTCCGTGTCCAGCAACGGATCACAACCCTCAGCGTTGCCCCCGTACCGGACCGGGGACCGGCAACGGGATTGCAACCCTCGGCGTTGCTCCCGTGCCTCGCTCAGCCAGTGAGCGGGAACCGGTCTGTATGTGGGATCTGAACCCTCGGGCGGGAGCGCCGCCGCGCTTCCCAAGCGGCGCACTATCCAGTGCGCCACCGGGCCGGCCCACCGGTCATCTTTTAAAAAAAAATAAATAAATAAAAGAAAAGAAAGCTGGGTGAGGGGATAGGGGTCAGGCAGGGGAGGTAGAGGTGGCTATTGTATATAAGACAGTTAGTCAGAGAAGGCCTTTTTGAGCAGCGAATTGAATGGTGAAGGAGGAGAAAAGTGAAGGTTGGGAAAGAACATTCCAGACAAAGAGATGATGAGCAGGTAAGGATTATGAGCTGTAAATGAGTTTAGTTTGTTTCAGAAACAAAAAACAAGGAGTGCTGAGACCTAATAGGCAAGGGGGAGAACTGTATGAGAAAGTCAGGGAGTGGGAGATGCCAGCCAGTCTTTAGGGCCAAGGTCCTAAGTGTTTTTGTTCTAGTCAGTGGTAAGGCTTTGCAGGGTGATGTAACCAGGTGAAAGATGTGATTCCATTTACTGGAAATACATATCACTAAACCAGGAGTGGGTTAAGTTGCAAGATTACAGATGGAAAATGAGCAAGTACTTAAAACAAATAATAATACAGTGTTTGGGCTGGTCGGTTTGCTCAGTTGTTTAGAGTGCAGTGTTGTAACACCAAGGTCAAGGGTTTGGATCCCCATACTGGCCAGCTGCCAAAAAAATAAATAAATAGATAACGATATAGTGTTAAAATTTCCAACAGGTTTTCACATACAAAGCCCAAAAAAAGGCATGGTAAATGCAAAGTAAAGCAGCAGTGGTTTGTCAAAGAAGAAAGGAAGGAACAAAAAATGTTTAAGGGAATGGTATACATTTCTTGGGGAAAATGGAATCCTAGAAATTAAAATTTGTGAAGGCAGCAAAATCAAGTGTTGGACACAGTACACAACACATACGTGCTTGATTGGGGATCACTGATATCAAATCACATAAAAAAACTTTATTCTGGAATTGTATTATTTCAAATACTGGCTAGAAATAAGTCTTAGCAGATAGGGCTTGGAGATTCTTTTTCTTTCTCTCTCCTTTTTCTCTCTCTCTTTTTTTGTAATACATTGAACCATTTGCTATTTCCATGTACCTGGAAGGTAGGTAGGAGTGGTGAGAGAAATAGAAGATAATACAAGGGTACTTCAAAAAGTTCATGGAAAAATAGAATTAGAAGGTAATACAAATCTTTCCATGAACTTTTTTGAACTACCCTAATATGTTAGGAAAGGTAGTTTAGGGTTGGATGGCGAAGGGCTTTATGGTTATGCTAAAGAGTTACTTTATCTTGGAGAGAGTGAGAAGCCTTTGGAAGATTTTAGAGAAGTAGCATGATCAGATAAATGATTGGGAAGAATACTAGAGCAACTTGGAGGAGAAGTTAGAGTCAGGGCATATTTGCCGACTATAGAAAGAGTGTGGGCGAGAGATAATGAGGGCCTCAGGTGTAGCAGTAAGGATGGGATGGAGAAGACCTGTTTGGTGCTGCACAGACTTGTGGGTGAGTGAGTCAGAGCGATGGTTACCATCTGAGGGGATGCTCCTGACTCACTGCCATGATACCTGGCCGTTGTTGTGTTTCATAGTGTGGCACAGAATTATTTTTATTAGTGTGTAATGGTTTTGTATTCCTTCTCCCTTGAAAATTCTATTCTCCTGAGTATGATTTATACCCAATGATTTGCATCATTTCTGTTCATTGACAGAAAATATAAATGAAGTGCTATTTTCACGAAATAAATGATTTCTTGAGGTATGTTATGTAATAATTATGTTCTTGGCTTGTACAATAACTGGATGCTGGCCATTATTTGTGTTTGGCTCAATAAATATGTTGATTATGTAATTTGACCCTTTAATGTTGGTATCAACTTTACTTTCTCCTGATTTCCTTTAGCTTTATTTATGAATGCCTAATTTACAATAACCTGAGGCTCTTTGTCATTTTTATTTTAGTTGTGGGAATCCCCAGATCACCTTGGGTACTGGACAGTTTGTGAACTTCTCCACCACGGAGGAGGCACTGTCTTGCCATCTGAAACTTTCAGCCAGGATTTTACGAAAACTGGGGAAACACTGATAAAGGGTGAAAGGAAGCTGTCAAGTGAACCTCACCTCTCTCTGTGGATTTCAACTCTGCCAACTGATGCCACTTTAAACCGTTTGCTCTATAATTCTCCTGAGTACGAAGCCTCATTTCCACGGATGGAAGGAACATTATTTCTCCCTGTTGAGGGTAAACAAATAATATTTTGAGGGTTTTTTAAAAAAATCTCAGTTACATTCATTTCTTTAAGGCGGTCCATGCTTTTAACTTCTTTAGCATTTCCCACTAAACTGAGTGCCTGGGCACTCAGTTAATGCTTGTAATTGAAAGAATTAAAAGGTGTCCAAGCAAGATCAGAGACACCACAGGAAAGGATTAAACTCTGGTATAGTACACCTGCCCGCCCATGTATAAAAAGAATAAGTGAATGATTTTTTTAAAGAGTTTCCTATTCCCAAAGAATGGTAATTTTGTTCAGGCGCCCAAGTACGTGGGTGGTAAGATTTCTATTGCCTCATAGAAGAGATTGATAAATTGAAGACCATAGAGAAACAATGATTGACTGAGAGAAGAAATAAATTAGTTAATCTACAGAAACCAAAAATGATGCTTATTACCAAAAAGGAAAAGCCAGCATGTTGGAATCTTCATTTCACCATCTGAAATTTGCTTCACCATCTGATTCGTTATATGGTGAATCTCATTTCTGGATACATTATATATTCATTCAGAAATAATACTGCATAGAGATATATACATAAAACTATGTTGTACATTATGTGCAGTTTAAGGAATTTTCAATAGTAGTTTTATTTAAGCAATTTCATCATAACACAGTCTAAGTGATAATTATTGAGAAATTCTAACATCGCATCTCGCCCTTGTAATTCCATTTGTATTCAGTTTTTCCTATAGAACCAAATGAACTTGCTGTGATAGCTTGTTGGCAGTGGAATAAAGGCTGAAGTATGAACTAAGTAATAACATCATCTTCAACTGGCAATCTGATTTTTTTTCTTATTATTAAATATCTTTTGTTTTTTTTTTTTCCTTTTTTACTGACCGGTAACGGGATCACAAATCCCTCGGTGTTGCACCCGCACCGCGCTCAGCCAGTGAGCGGGAACCGGTCACCACATGGGATCCGAACCCTCGGCGGGAGCGCCGCAAGCAGCGCACTCTCCAGTGCGCCACCGGGCCGGCCCATTATTAAATATCTTTTGTTTTTTTTTTTTTCCTTTTTTACTGACCGGTAACGGGATCACAAATCCCTCGGTGTTGCACCCGCACCGCGCTCAGCCAGTGAGCGGGAACCGGTCACCACATGGGATCCGAACCCTCGGCGGGAGCGCCGCAAGCAGCGCACTCTCCAGTGCGCCACCGGGCCGGCCCATTATTAAATATCTTTTTAGTAACTATTTCTTATATTAGGATTTTAATATTTTTTATTTCCAACAGGTGAAGAGACTCAAAAAACATGGACAATCACCCTAGAGCCTTTGGCCATGCATCAGAGACATTTTCAGAAACCAGTCAGAATTTTTCTAAAAGGTTTTGTGGCCCAGTGGTCTCTTCCAATGAGCAGCACATTGTGCACTGAAAGCTGGATGCTACAAAGTCTGGAGGAGAACATGACAACTCAAAGGCTGTTATTTCAGCATCTGGTAAGCAGGCTGACTGCTGAAGAGTTACATCTGGTAGGTATCTTCCATATACTAAGTGATACTTATCTAATACTGGTAAAGTGAAATAAGTATGTTTATAAAATGCCAAGAATCACCCTATGTAATATAGTCTCAGTAAAACTGATGATGTTTTTGCAAATAATATTGTCTACATTGTAGCAAAGAAACCATTTATAAATATGCAGGTACCCTGAATCCAGTTCATTTAAATTATATTCACATAGCAAAAAAGGCCAAAAGGAATGGTTGTATTAGGGTAGTGAAGTGATGGGTGATTTCTTATTTTTGTAATGTTCTGTTATGTATTTATTACTTTTATATAAGTATTTAAGAAAAACCTGCTACACTGTAAAATTAAGTGTAATAGTATTGTCCAATATAATTGGACAAGATACACAAGTTTAGAAATGTCTTCTCAAAAGTAAAATATACATACCCAGATTTGATTTAAAGGTGGTAGTTATTTTTAAACTACCAGCAAATTCTTTACCCTTACTTTGTCTTTTGCCTTCATAATCTCTGGAGGTGTCTATATTCCGGATCCTATTGTGAAACATTCTAAAGAAAAACTGAGTAGTCACTGAACAAATGCTCTAGTTGTGTGCTCTGATGGAAAAAGCACTGGATTGGAGAATCAGGAGATCTGGATTAAGTCTCAGCTCTACTGCCCACTGTATGTTCTGGAAAAATCCCTTAAGTGGTAGTATTACCTCATGGTTAAGTGTGTGGTTTTGAAATCAGACACACTTGGTATCTCCCCATACTAACAGGTTGATCTTAAATAGGTTACATATCCTCAGCCTCAGTCTTTCCTCTATAAAATGGGGATGATAATCATTTTCACCTCAGAGTGGTTGTGAGGATTCAGTGAGCACACAGTAAGTGCTTAGTAAATATTCCTGTTAGGTTTTTATTTGTAAATTGAGGAATTAGGACTATATGATTAGTAAATTCTCTTCTATTTCTAATAACCATCAAGTCTATCTTTTCCACAGTTTTCTTTTTTTTTTTTTTTTTTTTCTTTTTGTCTTTTTTCGTGTCTGGCAACGGATCGCAACCCTCAGTGTCGCGCCCGTACCAGACCGGGACCAGCAACGGGATCGCAACCCTCGGTGTTGCTCCCATACCTCGCTCAGCCAGTGAGCGGGAACCGGTCTGTATGTGGGATCCGAACCCTCGGAGGGAGCGCCGCCATGCTCCCAAGCGGCGCACTGTAGCAGTGCACCACCGGGCCCGCCCCCCACAGTTTTCACTTTATATTAATACTCGTATTGTAGTCCCCCTTATCCGCAGTTTCATTTTTCCATGGTTTCATTTTTATGCGGTTTCAGTTACCCACAGTCAACTGCAATAGGAAAATAGGTGAATGCAGCACAGTAAGATATTTTGAGAGAGAGGGTGCACATTCACATAACTTTTATTACAGTATATTGTTATAATTGTTCTACTTTATTATTAGTTATTGTTAATCTCTTACTGTGCCTAGTTTATAAATTAAGCTTAATCATAGGTATGCATGTACAGAAAAGAACATCATATATATAGAGTTCAGTATTATCCACGGTTTCAGGCATCCACTGGGGTTCTTACAGCTTACCTCTGAAGGATAAGGGGGGTGCTGCTGTAATCTTGGGAAACTATTACTCTGTTTACTAAGCAACATTCTTCTTGAGGCATGTTGACAACAATATTCTCAACTAATTAGAACTTTTTATGTAGGTCGCCAGCGTGGATCCTGATGAAGGCTGGCCTGCCACCACTGGAATTATTTCCCCGCTCTCTGCCAATGCTACGATTCTCACTGTGTTCCGCACTGAGGAGGCTGAGTTTCAAAGACATATTCTCCAAACAGCTGTGGCTGAGGGCCCCCAGGATACAGCTTCCCTTTTCTCAGATGTTATGGATGGTGTATTGAATCAGTTTCATAATTCCCCTGAAGATCTTGCTACTACTGGTAAGCTTCTGAACCAATAACTAACGTAGTCTATGGTGGTTTGCAGTCTTTTCCAACATCAGAACTTTTTTTTCACCATGCACTTAGTAGAAGTCCAGTACATTATAAGACAGATAAAATCAGGCTACAGTACTTCAGGCCATTTAAGTCATTATTTATAGAAATCCTGAAGCACTTCTGAGGAGGCTGAAGGCTCTGCAAAACCAGTTTGAAATCAAAGTCATAAGGTGAAATCTGGTTTTTAATATATTTAATAAAGACTGTAAAACTAGTGATTCTGTCAACCTTGCAATGCGTTGCATTGTTACTAATATGATACAAATCTTTTTTATGCTAGGTAGAATTAAATATAATCAACTTGATATTTCTTCCATTCATTCATTTATTCAACAGATATTGAGTGCCTGCTATATGTCAGGCACTGTTCTAGGTACTGGGAATCCATCAGAGAACAAAATAGGTAATGTTCTCTGTACTCCTGGAGCTTACCATCTAGTGAGGGGAGACAAAACAATAAACTAAATAAGCACATTATGTAATTTATTTGAAAGAGGCAAGTGTTATAGTTATAAAGTAGGAAAGGAATGAGAGGGTTACAATTTTATTTATTTTTTTATTTTTTATTTTTTTTCCTTTTTGTCTTTTTTCGTGACCGGCAACGGGATCGCAACCCTCAGTGTTGTGCCCGCACCGCGCCCAACCAGTGAGCGGACCGGTCTCTACATGGGACCCAAACCCTCGGCGGGAGCGCCACCACGCTCCCAAGCGCCGCACTCTACCGAGTGCGCCACCAGGCCAGCCCGAGGGTTACAATTTTAAACAGAGTGGTTAGGGAAGACTTTGTTGAAAAAATGATATTTGAGCACAAGCTTGAAGGAAGTGATGGGGGAAGTTGCTGGTAAAAGTAAGAGCAAGTGCCAGGCCTCAGAAGGGCGTTCATCTGGTGTGTTGGAGGGACAGGAAGGAAGTCTGGCTGAGGTGGAAAGGAGCCAAGGAGAGAGTAGTTGGAGGTGAGGCCAGAGTGTCAACAGAAGACCAAATTGTGTGGGGCTTTACAGGTCAGCGAAAAGACTTTGGCTTTTACTGTGAGTGAGTGAGAGAGGAAGGCTTTGGGGGGTTTCTACACAATCTGACTTATTTTTCAATAGCATTACTCTGGCTGCTGTGTTGAGAATTTCCTATGGAGAGGTAAGGAGAGAAAAGAGGGAGACTGGTTAGGAATATTGAGGTAAGAGATGGTGGTAACAATGCAGGTGGTTAGAAGTAGTTGGAGATTTTAGATGTATTTTGAAGGTAAAGCCAACAGGATTTGCTCTTGGATTGAATGCATAATGTGAGCTATAGGGAAGTTGAAAATGACTCCAGAGATTCTGGACCTAAGCAACTAGTAGAAAGCAGTTGCCTTCTGAAATGGGAAAGGCTGTGGGAGAAGCAGGGGCCAGGGACAAGTGAGGACTGGGGGGTTTGTTTTGAACATGTTAAGTCTGAGTTGTCTACTAGACATCCAAATATGGCATTGAGTAGGCATCAGCTATGCTTGCCTGGAGTTTGGGAGATCTATCTGGACTGGAGATGAGGGGAGTTGGTGATAGTTAAAGCCATGAGATGGGTTAAGATCACCAATGGGGGGTGGAGCGTGGTTGAAGAAAAGGGGACCAAGGAGAAAGAAACCAACAAAAGGAGACAAGAAAGGGGTAGTAGGTGAAATAAGAGAAAACCCAGAGTGTGGGTGCCAGCCAATTAGCTCGGTTGGTTAGAGCATGGTGTTATAATACCAAGATCAAGAGTTCGGAGCCCCATACTGGCCAGCTGCCAAGAAAAAAAGAACAAAAGAAAGAAAACCCAGAGTGTGATGATGCCCTGGGAGCCAAGTGGAAAGAACTGCTTGACTGGGTTATTTGCTACTGAAAGGTGAGGAACATGAAGGCTGGCAGCTGGACATTTGACTAAGCAACGTGGAGGTTATTGGTGATCTTGATACCAGTTTTGGCAGAATTGTGAGGATGGGAACATGAATGGAGGGAGTAGGTTCAGGAGAGAATGTGTGAGGAGGAAAACTTCATGTGCAGACAATTTTTTGGAATAGTTTTGATGTAAAAGAGATTAGAGTAATAGGGACAGTGGCTAGAGAGAGAAGTAGGGTCGATTTCTATTTTTGATTTTTAGAAATAATAGCATGCTTGTGTGCTTATGTAGTAAGGCAAAAACTGATGCAGGGGTGGGGGAGAATTGTTGGTTAAACATCTTTGAAAAGGTGCAAGTGGAGAGGTTGATCTTTGGAACACATGCGGTTCATATTTGACTTCTGGAGAGAAGACAAAGGTATGTGGGCTGGGAAGCTGGGAGGTGAGTGGATGTAGTGGGGAGTTTGTGGGGTTCTCTTCTGATTGCTTCAGTTATTTTAGTGAGACAGGAAGCAGAGTCATCAGCTGAAAGTGAAGATTTAAGGGTGTGCTTGGAGGCTGAGGAGGGGGAGAAGGAGGAAGTGGTGAGAGGGAGGGTGAAGCTGGCAGGCAATGGAGCACGGCTGCTAGACAGGCATGATGTAGTGAGATCCCTAGGCACGCTTGCTTGCCTTCAGCCACCATCACCTGTTGGGTACAGTTACAGAGTAGGCAGAGAGCTATTCAGGGTCAGGATTTTGCCAAATGAGGACAGTGAACCTAGAGAGGAGTAAGGGATTCAAAAGTATGAGCAGGAAGGGATTACAGTGATTGTCCATGCAGTTAGGGTTAGGAGGGAAATGAGGATAACAAGAACAGAGAAGAGGCAATCAGATCAATGGATTGTAGGAGTCTAAGGATTGTTGGAGCCAATGTACTAAATGGAGAGTGCTGGAAAATAGGCAGAGGTGGTCAAAGTGGGATGCTTGGAATTGCAATTATACAGGGCATTGGTCTGGGGAGAGAGTGGCTAAGGTAAGCCAGAGGCGCGGGGAACGGGGAGAGGAATTCAAGGAGCTGGGAGGCCAGAGCATTGGTGGGATCAGATATGTGTGCTGAAATCACCAAGAATTAAGCCCGAGTGGTATTGGAGAGAATGACAGTGAGTCAGGAGCTAGAAGTCTTCAAGGAATGAGGGAGAATGATCCAGGCTTGTTAGATGACTGCAACAAGGAAGAGTATAGTCTGTTGATGTGAGAATCAAAGCCAGGTTTTTGTTATTGTTTTTAGCAGATAAAGGGAGATGGTCTGGAAGAGGTAAGGAGGACACCAACCCACCTCAGGACCAAGTGGAAGAGGGGCATGGCAGGGAAACAGCCAACTCTTGAGAGCTCTGCAGGAGAGAGAGTGATAGAATTGAGGACATAAGAGTTTTGCTGAGAATGGCCAGTGAGTCCCAGAGGGCAAAGCGGGAGGATTTTACTTGTGGAAAGGGCTGGGCTGTGGAGACAAAAGAGGGATGGGAAGGAGAAAGGGGATCAGAGTGAGGGAGATAGGAGTGACCTGGGAGTCCAGGGCTTCATGTGACAGGCAAAAACAAGTGTAAAGGGTAGCAGAAGATTAATTCCTGGTGGTTTCAAGGCAGCTAGTGGTGCTGAACCCGAGTTTTGGGGACTAGGAAGGATGGATGTTTGTCCTACCCCGACTCCTGCCGATGTGGGTATGGAGACGAGGGAGGGGCATCTTACTCTAAAGCCCTGCTAAGGAGGCCAGTGGAGGGTTGGTCTTATTCTAAGTATGGGGGCTCCGTTGTCCCCTGCTGGAGGAAATGTGGGGTAACTGAGTGTGAGCAGCTCTCTTTCCATGCAGGTGTGAGATTTGGAGGCCTAAGGAGGGTAACAGTGCTTCTGGCCTTTCTCCCCTAAACCAGTATACAGTGACTTGAGAAGAAACTATCATATTTATTCTCATAGACATTTGCTGCCCTTGTCTGAGTTTTTGGATGTGACATAGCAAATGCAATTACAGACATTTATGCTGTAACATGAAGCGAGCTTTCTTTTGTTTAAAAAAAATTCTACAAAATCTTACACTAAAATTAATAGCTTTGAGAAAACTAGGGTTTGAGCAGAATTCTCAAAATCTTTGGTAGTAACAAACACTAGTAGCAATCCTAATAAAAATTCTAGTTCAATTAAAAAGAGACATTAAACTTATAATAAGTAAACTCTGTAATAAATATCCTTAATCTTTTAAAAAGAAAGGTGAAAGGGCCGGCCCGTGGCTCACTCAGGAGAGTATGGTACTGATAACACCAAGGCCACGGGTTCGGATCCTATATAGGGATGGCCAGTTTGCTCACTGGCTGAGCGTGGTGTTGACAACACCCAGCCAAGGTTTAAGATCCCCTTACCAGTCATCTTTTGGGAAAAAAAAAAAAAAAGAAAGAAAAGAAAGGTGAAGATGGAATGATGGTTGAAGATGAAAGGAAGGGTTGAGGTTATGGTATTACCGAGACAAGGTGAATGACAAAGATGGGGAACTAACTGCACAGTAAGTGCTGTCAAGTAAGAACACGCAGCCAAGCAGCCCAGGAGAAGAGTGAGTCAGAGGGCCTTAGCATACTTTACTGTGTTCCTCTGACTTGTGGTATTCAGTTGTGTTAGTGCACTTTGAATTCAGCTGCTCCTTCTTGGTGGTATAGAGTATTAGCACATTAGGAATAATCACATATCAACCAAAACAACATAATATGTTGTATTGTGTTATTACTTACTTACCAATTGTGTGTAGGTTATGTGTATCACAGAAAATTTGTACTGTAATAGAATAGACTGTAACTTAACTATTTATAATGTCTTGGAAGCAGGTCAGAAAACTCTCTTGGAATGTAGTAAAAGAAGAATTGGAGTACTTTACTAGTACTCCATGCTCTAGCCTCGACCACAGTTTCTTTGAGTATAAATGAGCATGCTGATTTATTGTCCACTCATTCCACACTGTCTCCAGGTGAGGTCCTACTCATGCATCAGTGCCTAGCCCAATTTCATATTCTTCATGAGACTCTCGTCCACCTAAACGGAATTTGCACGTGCTACCATTTGTACACATCCCTATGACATCACAGAGTAGATCTACCCTTCCTGTACTGGGAGCTTCTTTCAAAGTTGTCATTGTGTTTTAGTCATCTCTGTACTCTTTCACTGAAATGGGGCCTAGAACTTGATAATCTCTATGCTTTTCAGTGCATTTTAAGTATTTGGGTTTTTTCTCCGAGACTTCCTGAATATGTAGCATTTCATTTGTCTGGGGCCTCTCAGAATTACTGAGTTTACTGAAGTTTCTGTTACTGTTTTCCCACTGCCACCTCCATCAGGCCTATTCTAAGAGAAGCTGCCTTTACACTCCACAACACTGTGCCACATCTTACTATTTCAAATTTACCTACTTGATGCAGCAGAATTGTTACATTCTGCAATATTATGCTGCTTTTATATTACTGTATTCTTTATTCTGTACAAAAGCCACTTTTAAGGGATACATTTTTAAGAATAGAAAACATATTTTTGAAGCTATTTAGAGGAACATTTCAGAAATAAGATGAGGGGATTTGTTGCCAATAATAAGAACAAAAGACTTCAAATTGTGTTTGCATGTTTTCAGTAGCATTTTTCATAACTAACATAGCCTGTAGGAGTTGGTGGTGCAGATGAATGAATGTTGTTCACAGTGCCGCTTTATATGTCCTTTGGAGGGACACCATCAGTTCAGGGGAGAAGCAGGTGCTTGGAATTCTCTGCTTTGGTTCTAAAGCCTCTTTTCCTCTCCTGCCTCTCTTCCTTTGTTCCTATAGCTTCTCCTGTTCCAGAGTGGGCCCAGCAGGAGCTTGGCTGCACCATTCCCTGGAGTCCGGCTGTCATGGAGAAGTGGTTTCCTTTCTCTAACATCAGTGGTGCCAGTTCAAATTTGATGGAGTCATTTTGGTAAAACTCTTTTTTATTTCTCTGGGTATTGATTACTAAAATCAAGTCTCAGTTATCTGCATGTGGGTTTTTTTTAAACAGATTACATTCTTTAAGTATAATCCAGTAACTAAAAACTAATTACAAAAATAAAACACACTCATACTTAGTATATATTGTGAGATTATGCTAGTTAGATAATATGTTAACAGTATGTAAATATATATATGCCAAAAATTCTAAAAATTACAAATTAAAGAAATTTTTCAAATTAAAAGTAAATAAAACACTCCTTTATATTATGGATGTCAGAAAACATTTAGAAATAAGTATCAATGAAAATAGAGAATTGCAAACCTCTATAATGTAGCTGAATTTATACTTAAAGGAATATTTATAGTCTTAAATGATTAAGAAAAAAATTTAAAAGAAAAGAAAAATGAAAAACCAATTACTAAGAATCCAACACAAGAAATAAGCAAGAGAGTAACCCCCATCAAAAAGAAGGAAGGCAATAATAAAGAACAGAAATGAATTAAAAGAAAACAAAGAAACAATAGCAATCAACAGAAACAAAAGATGGTCCTTTAAAAACCAATAAAATAGTGTAATCTATAGCAAGATTGAGCAATTTAAAGAAAAACAACAGGACACAGATAAACAATAGTAGAAATGTAAAAGATGTAGCAGTAATTTAAACTATTATTAAGAGGTAAGGTTGAGGTTTATTTTTTTCATACAGCTATCCAGTTGTTCCAATACTGTTTATTAAAAAATAGTCCTTTTTCTGTTGAATTACTGCAGCGTCTTTGTCAAAAATCAATTGACCACCTTTGTAGATCCATTTCTAGACAAAATAGAATCCAGAAATCATGTTAATATAGCATTGTCTTAAATATGGTATTATACCAATACCATGTATTGTAGCTTTATAGTAAGTCTTTAAATCAGGTAGTATAAATACTCTCAACTTTGTTTTTGTTTTTTGTTTTTTTCAGAATTGCTTTCGCTATTGCAGATCCTTTGCATTCCGTATAAATTTTAGAATCAGGATGTCAGTTTCCACAAAAAAGCCTGCTGGAATTTTGACTGGGATTGTATTGAATCTTAGATAAATTTAGGAAGAACTGACATCTTAATGTTGAGTCTTTTGATTCGTGAACATTGTACATTTCTCCATTTATTTGAGTCTTTCTTTAATTCCCCTCAAAGTATTTTTATGAGGTGTAAATATTGAAGTATTTGAAGATAGTTTGATTGTCTTCATAGAAAATCCAAAAGATTTTAAATGATTAAACTGATGAGAGAATTCAGTAGTGTTGCTGGATATAAAAATCACGGTATAAAGTCAATAGCATGCCAAAAGTCAACAATTAGAAATTGTAATTTACAGACAAAGGATATCATTTACTTATGTTAAATAATTATTAAGGTACCTAGGAATAAATGTAGCAAAAGAGGGATAAGAATAAAGGGCCAAGAACAAAAACAGTATAATTTCCACTATATCAAGATTTGCCATCAAGCTACACTGAATAAGGCAGTATGGTATTAGTGCAAGGATAGACCAGTAGAACAATGGGAGAGAATGGAGAGCCCAGAAAGTGACCCACACATGTATGGGTACTTGGCATATGACAAAGGTGGCATTATAAATCAGCAGGGAGAGAATAGACTATTCAATAAATGGTGATGTGACAATTGGCTATCCACAAGAAAAAAGATAAAAATTAGATTTCTACCTCACATCATAGATAATAATGTGTCTAATAGATTGAAAAGCCAAATGTGAAAAGCAAAACTTTAAAATTGTTAGAATTAAAAAAAAAAAAAAAAAAACCCAGGAGAATTCCAAAGTAAGGATGGATTTCTTAAATAAGACAAAAACTCAAACCATAGAAGAAAAGATTGATAGATTTGACCTTAATGAGTTTTTAAATTTCTGTATGATTAAAGTAAAAAGACAAGTCATGGACCTGGGTGGCTGCAATACATATAAGCAACAAAGGATTAGCATTCAGATTAGTACAGAACTCCTAAAAGTTTAATAAGACAAGCAATCCAATTGGAAATAAGAATGCAAGCAGGCAATTCACATAAAAAGAAATCCAATAGGCCATTCATTTGAAAAGATACTCAGTTCAGGCAGACGGAAATTAAAATTACAGTAAGAAAAACACAATAGATTTTATTTTATACCCATTAGATTATCAAAAATTAATAAATCTGATAATAGCACATAGAGAAATGTGTAAATGGTTACAAACATTTTAAAAAACAATTTGGGGGGCCAGCCTGTGGCTCACTTGGGAGAGAGGGGTGCTGATAACACCAACGCCACGGGTTCGGATCCCATATACAGATGGCTGGTTAGCTCATTGGGTGAGCATGGTGCTGACAATATCAAGTCAAGGGTTAAGATCCCCTTACCGGTCATCTTTTAAAAAAAAAATAAAAATAAAAAACAATTTGGAAATTCCTGATAAGCAGAAACTTTATATACTCTGATACTCAGCAATTCCATTTCTGGATATCTACACTAAAGAAATTCTTGCACAGACACAAGAAGAACTGTACTTGAATATTTATTGCCAGTCATTAATAGTGAAAAAGTAGAAAGAACCAACTGACCCTCAAAAGGGAAATGGATAAGTAAAATATAGTCATAGAATATTATTATAGGTTAGTAAATATGAATCAACAAGCTATTTATATGCACATGGAAAGATGAAAAATATAAGTACAAATTGCAAAAGGGTGCTATTGCATGATATCACTTATGTAAAATTTATAGCATGTAATATAATAATTTATATTGGTTTTGTTTACATATATATGTCTCTATAAATAAGATACACAAAAATCTAGGAATACCTCTGGGAGGAAGGGTTGGAAAAAGATGGAGTGGGGCTTTTGTTGTGTCTATGATGCTTAATTTCTTTAAAAAAAGATCTGAAGCAGATATGGCAAACTATTAACAAGTATTTAGTCTTGATGGGAGGTACATACTTGTCTATTTCATATTGCTTTCTATTTTCTATTTGAAAGGTTCATGTGTTTTTAAAAATTAACAACAAAAGAAAAAAAGGCAAACCCTCCCCACTGTTAAAGGAAACACCAGTGCACTTTTGGAGAATTAATCTGCTTCAGACCTGCTGCATTTATGAAGCTGATAGCTCCAGCACATATTCTGACCTGTGATATTTGTTCAGCTAATGTCACCATAACTTTCTCCCATGTTTTAATCAGATGATACCAGATAATGGAAGATACTGAAATACAAATAATACATTTTGAATGTTGTATTTTTTCATAATTTCCTTAATGACTGATATTCAGCTCTAGGTGGAAAAGCACTTAATAACTAATCATCCTCCCTGCCTCACTTCCTCCTCTTCTTATCAATCCCAAATAATAAGAATTATTCATAAATCATTGCAGTACTTAGTACACTATATTACATCATCTTGTACTTTAATGTATGGAAACTGAGTAAACAATAACTATAGATGCCCAGAAGTGAAATAGTTGCCATAATTAGACATGTACCCTTATTCATGAAGAATCCTGTTAATAAGTCAATATTGTATGTAATTAATGGTTTTGTGAACAAGGCAGCTTTGGCCCATGAGTTTTTTCAAATAAAAATGAGAAGAGGGACATTTTCCCTCCTGAGAAAATATATTTTTGAAGGCATCCTGTGGGAACATTTTTCGATTAGCTTCTAAAAAGATAATGGTTTTTTTGCTATTGTTTTTATTTTAAAGCATTTTGGAAAATGAGAATTTTGGTTTTATATCAGATATCTTGATTTTACAGGTTACTACAGGCTGCCTCAGCTAATAAGGAAGAGTCTTCCAAAACTGAAAGTGAATTAACATGTTGTCTGTCCGAGCTGTACCAGAGAAAATCTCGTGAAGAATCTACTGTAGCTAATCAAGAAGACAGCAAAAAGAAACGTAGGCACATAGAAAGGCTGTTTCTAAGGCAGTCTTCTTTGAGACTGTACGGTTTTTTTTTGTTTTTTGTTTTTTTTTGTCCTTTTCTGTGTCCGGCAACGGATCGCAACCCTTAGTGTCGCCCCCGTACCGGACCAGGACCGGCAACGGGATCGCAACCCTCGGCGTTGCTCCCGCGCCTCGCTCAGCCAGTGAGCGGGAACCGGTCTGTATGTGGGATCCGAACCCTCGGGCGGGAGCGCCGCCGCGCTTCCCAAGCGGCGCACCATCGCAGTGCGCCACCGGGCCGGCCCGAGACTGTACGTTTTTAAAGACTGACATTCCCTGAAATGGGGCTGAAATGGTAACTAAACAAAGAAGGGCAAATTCTTATATTTCAAATTTGAAAATAATTACATTAATCCAATAGTAATTTTAAAAACCACCCACAATCCTGTCTTCCTAATGAATAAAACCATCTTCATTTTTAGTTATTGAAGAAATTTAAATACAACTTTGTATTCAGATTATATTTGTTCATCTGCTACCTTGCCTTTTTAGTTATTATTCTACCTTATTGCTTAACAAAATTTACAGAATTCTCGTGTTGTTGAACATTTAGCTTATTTTCAGTTTTTGTCATTTAGAACTAATACTACCGTGTACATATGCATAATTTGTTCTTTGTGTGACTTCCTTAGCAGAAGTTCCCAGGAACAAGATACTGTGTTAAAGAGTATGAAAACTGGCTCTTGATGCAAATTGCTAAGTTGTCTTTTAGAAAAGTTTCATCACAACCCTGTGGCCATGGTAACACCAAAATGAGTCTGTTGTGGCATTTGCCTTATGGAAAAAAATCATATAATCACATTGAGATATTTAGTTCCTAATCTTCAGTTAATAGAAGGGCCCTCTTTCTGCTCTGTGTTGTGGGTAGAGAGAGATCCAAGAACTACCTAATTCAGATCATTCTGCAAATATATACTTCATTTCAATATTCTTTCACAGTAATCTACATTTAAGTAGTTCTTGATTCCACAGAAGTGAAAGTTAATTTACTTTTCTTTTCATGATGTCGTTTGGGTAGGAGGTGTCCCTCGTACTCCAGTGAGGCAGAAGATGAATACCATGTGCCGTTCCTTAAAGATGTTGAATGTTGCAAGGCTGAATGTAAAGGCTCAGAAGTTACATCCAGATGGCAGTCCGGAGGCAGCTGGGGAAAAAGGGTTCCAAAAGATAGCCAGTGGAAGAACAGCAGATAAATTAGAAGACAGAGGAAGAGCATTAAGAAGTTCTAAACCTAAAGGTACTCCTCCATTCTATAGCATTTTGATGTCTAAGTCTATGTGTACTCTTTTGTACACCTCATATTTTTAAATAAGTTTTAATCATATCAATTAACTTATTGAATATCTGCTACATTGCTACAGGCTCAAAAGTGTGTTATGGCAAATACAATAAATAATTAAAAAAATGTCATATTCTTAGATTTATGATTTAGCTACGAAGATCAAACTAATGAGCTAATAAACTAGTATATATTAATATATATAGACATATATATGATGAACTAACAAAACTAATATATAAGAGAGCCAAGAGTCTAAAACAGAAAATATATGCCCATTTGGGAAGTAAAGACCAGACTAGAAGTTAAGAAAGGGAAGGTCAGGGCTGGAATAGGCTGTGGAGGCTTCTTAAGAGCTAGTGGGGCCCAGGTTAGACTTGCAAGAATGAGCAGAGTTTATAAGGCAGAAAGGCTTAGAAGAGCATTCCAGATGGGAGATTAGCATAAGCAAAGTCACAAAGAAGGAGGGCCATTACTTGGCCATAGGACAGGTAGCTGAAGAGGTTTTACATTTGTGAATAGAGGGAGAGGAAAAAGGCTCACGAGTAATCTATGGCTAGATTATTGATGTCTTTCGAAGGTAGGCAGAAGAATTTAGTCCAGCAGGTTTTATTCTCCTGTTTGCTCTTTTTTCTTTTTTTTAAATAGATTGAATTACAGTGTGTTTCTTATTCTCAGGATGCATTCTTAACTCACATGGGTGGTGCCAGTCCTGTAAGGTGATTGTGACCATAGCTTATAAACTTTGGGCAGTAATTGCATGATGTCCTTTGAGTTCTTTTGAAAATTCTGGGGTGAAAGTTTTCTGCTCCTTGCAAGATTTTTTTTCCTGTGGAATGTCATCCATAGATGACAATGAGTTTGAGTGAGACAGAACATTTTTAATGAACTAGTAAAGGTATATGAGAATATGGATGACACATGCAAGGGAGAGCAAAAACATAACCAATGGTACTTATAACAGTGCAGTAGTAGCATAATTTCTGCACTAGGTTCTGTCCAGAAATAGACCAGCACAACAGTGGTAAAATGATTTTTGACAAAGATGGCCCAATAAATTCAGTGGGGAAAAGGACAATCTTTTCAACAAATGATGCTGGAACAGCAGAACATTTTTATGGAAAAAATGAAACTTGACCTTACCTCTTAGTAGTATTTTGAATTTTTGCTATATTTTTTCATTTCTAATATTTATGCCTTTTCTGTCTCTTTTTTAATTGTTCAATATTGCTATAGATTATTTTACCTGGCTTTTCAAAGAACCATCTTTTGTTTCTATTGATTGCTATTGTTTCTTTGTTTTCTGTTTAATTCATTTGTTTTATCTTTATTATTGCCTGCCTGCCTTTATTTTTTGGCTTGACTCTCTTCTGTTACTTCCTATATTGGACCCTTATCTAATAATTAATTGATTTTTAATTTATCTTCTTTACAAAAATAATCATTTGTCTAGAAATATTCCTTTAAGTATAAATTCTTTGATACGTAGTTTTAAATATTTTCTGACATCCATAATATAAGGGAGTGTTTTATTTTATAATTAGTTCTTCATATTTTTGGACTGTGCTCAATGTGTCTTGTAAGGTATTGATTCTTTAATATTTGCTGAAAATTTGGCCAATATGTGGTTAAGTTTTGTTAATATTTTATGTGTATTTGAAAATTATGTGTATTCTCTAACTGTTGAGTACCTGGTTCTATATATGTTCATTACATCAAATTTATAAATGTTCGAATATTCAACATTCTTAGTAATTGTTTCCTTCTGCTTCTTTTATCTATAACTGAAATGTTTGTATTAGTGTCCACCGTGTAGATTTGTCAAAATACCCTTGCAGTTCTGCCAATTTTTGCACCATATTTTTTCTTAATTTTCTTATTGTTTTGTTTAGTTTGGGTTTTGGATTTTTAAGGCTGGGTGGTATAGGGATTGAACCCTGGACCTTGGTGTTATCAGCACCATGCTCTAACCAACTGAGGTAACTGGCCAGCCCTTATTATTATTTTTTAATTGACCTGGGATAGTTGTACAAATTTATGGAGAACAGAGTTATATCAATATATATATATATATACAATGTTTGCATCATATATTTTGAGGCGTTCTTGTTAGGTTCATACAAGTTTATATTGCCCTTGTGATTCTGTCTTTTGTCAATGAGTAATAATTCTTTTTACTTATTCCTAATAACTTTATGCCTTAAAGCTTATTTTGTCTGGTATTAATATAGCTACACCAGCTTTCTTTTGGTTAGTGTTTGCCTCTATCTTTTTTTTTTCTATTCCTTTATTTTCAATATTTCTCTGTTGTTATGTTTTGGGTATATCTTATGTAAACAGCGTAAATTTTTTTAATCCAATCTGACAGTTTCTTTTTATTTCATTTTATTTTATTTTTTATTAGTATATTCATTGTTACAAATCATACTTATTCTTTATATCCTTTATCCAATCTCTCCCCTTCCCCCTCAGTTTCTATATTTTAACTAGCAGGTTTACTTGTAAAATAAATGTTTACAATTATTATAATTACTGATTAGATTGGGTTTATTTCTAATGTCTTGTTTTGTGCTATTTACCATGCTTTTTCTTTCTTTATTTTTTTTTCTTTTCCAGTATTCTGTGGGATTACTCAAATTTCCTTTATTCCTATTTTTCCCTTCTGCTAGGTTTGGAGGTTATATAGATTATTTCTTTTCCATTAGTGGTTACCCTTAATTTGTTTTAATAGATTTTATTTTTCAGAGCAGTTTTAGGTTCACAGCAAAACTGAACATAAAGTACACAGAGTTCTCATATACCCGCTGTCCCCCTCTCACACAACTTCCCCCATTATCAACATCGCACAACACAGTGGTACATGAGGGTGCTTCAAAAAGTTCATGGAGGGCCGGCCCAGTGGCGCACTCGGTAGAGTGTGGCGCTTGGGAGCGCGGCGGCACTCCCGCCAAGGGTTCGGGTCCCATATAGAGACCAGTCTGCTCACTGGTTGAGCGCGGTGCGGGTGCGACCCCGAGGGTTGCAATCCCGTTGCTGGTGCGACACTGAGGGTTGCGATCTCTTTACCGGTCACTAAAAAGGACAAAAAGAAAAAAAAAGTTCATGGAAAAATAGAATTAAATATAATATGAATCTTTCCATAAACTTTTTGAAGTACTCTCATATTTGTTACAATTGATGAACCTATGTTGACATATCACTGTTACCCATAGTCTGTGGTTTACATTAGGGTTTACTCTTGTTTTACATTCTGTGGGTTTTAACAAATGTGTAATGACATGTATCCACCATTGTAGTATCATACAGAGTATTTTCATTGCCTAAAAATAAAAAATTTTGTCTGTTCTCTTTCTATTCATCCCTCTCTCCCCGCTAACCACTGGTAACCACTGATCTTTTTACTGTCTCCATAGTTTTGCCTTTTCTACAATATCATAGTTGGAATCATGTAGTATGTAGCCTCTCCAAATTGGCTTCTTTCACTTTGTAATATGCATTTAAGGTTCCCCCTGTCTTTTCACAGCTTGATAGCTCAATTCTTTTTAGCACTGAATAATATTCCATTATCTGAATGTACCACAGTTTATCTATTCAGCTATGGAAGGACATCTTGGTTGCTTCCAAGTTCTGACAATTATGAATAAAGCTCTATAAATATCCTTGTACAGGTTTTTTTTTTTTTTTTTTTAAAGATGACCGGTAAGGGGATCTCAACCCTTGGCTTGGTGTTGTCAGCACCACGCTCAGCCAGTGAGCAAACCGGCCATCCCTATATAGGATCCGAACCCGCGGCCTTGGTGTTATCAGCACCGCATTCTACCAAGTGAGCCACGGGCCGGCCTCTTGTACAGGTTTTTGTGTGGACATGTTTTCAATTCATTTGGGTAAATACCAAGGAGCATGATTGCTGGATCATATGGTAAGAATATGTTTAATTTTGTAAGAAACTGCCAAACTCTTCCAAAGTGGCTGTATACCATTTTACATTCCCACCAGCAATGAATGAGAGTTCCCATTGCTCCACATCCTTTCCAGCATTTGGTGTGTCAGTGTTCTGGATTTTGGCCATTCTAATAGATCTGTAGTGGTATCTCCTTGCTTTAATTTGCATTTCTCTGATGACATATGATGCTGAACATATTTTCATATACTTATTTGCCATCTGTATATCTTCTTTGGTGAGGTGTCTGTTCAGGTCCTTTGCCTATTTTAAAATCAAGTTGTTTTCTTATTGCTGAGTTTTTTGTTGTTGTTGTTGTTTTTTTAAAAAGATGACCGGTAAGGGGATCTTAACCCTTGACTCGGTGTTGTCAGCACCAAGCTCACCCAGTGAGCGAACCGGCCATCCCTATATGGGATCCGAACCCACGGCCTTGGCGTTATCAGCACTGCACTCTCCCGAGTGAGCCACGGCCGGCCCCAGTATTGCTGAGTTTTAACAGTTCCTTGTATACTCATATTTTGGATAAAAGTCCTTTATCAGATACGTTTTTTGTAAATATGTTTTCCTAGTCTGTGGCTTGTGTTCTCATTCTCTTGATGGTGTGTTTGGCAGAGCAGAAGTTTTTATTTTTTTTTTATTTTTTATTTTTTTTTGTCTTTTTGTCTTTTTCCGTGTCCGGCAACGGATCGCAACCCTCAGTGTTGCCCCCGTACTGGACCGGGGACCGGCAACGGGATCGCAACCCTCGGCGCTGCCCCCGCGCCCCGCTCAGCCAGTGAGTGGGAACCGGTCCGCATGTGGGATTCGAACCCTCGGGCGGGAGCGCCGCCGCGCTTCCCAAGCGGCGCACTATCCAGTGCGCCACCGGGCCGGCCCCAGAAGTTTTTAATTTTAATGAAGTTCAGCTTATCAATTATTTCTTTTTTTTTTTTTTTTTTGTCTTTTTGTGACCAATAAGGGGATCGCAACCCTTGGCTTGGTGTCGCCCGCACCGCGCTCAGCCAGTGAGCACACCGGCCATCCCTATATAGGATCCGAACCCGCGGCGGGAGTGCTGCTGCGCACCCAAGCGCTGCACTCTCCCGAGTGTGCCATGGGGCCAGCCCATCAATTATTTCTTTTATGGGTTGTGCCTTTTGTGTTATATCTAAAAAGTCATCCCCATGCCCAAGTTCATCTAGATTTTCTCCTATGTTATCTTCTAGCAGTTTTATAGTTTTGCTTTGTACATTTAGGTCTGTGATCCATTTTGAGTTAATTTTTGTGAAGGATGAAAGGTCTATGTCTGGATTCTTTTTTTGTTTTTGTTTTTGCACGTGGATGTCCAATTGTTCTAGCACCATTTGTTGAATATATATCTTATCTATTGTATTGCCTTACTCCTTTGTCAAAGGTCAATTGACTATATTTATGTGGGTTTGTTTCTGCACCCTCTATTCTGTTCCGTTAATCTACTTGTCTATTCTTTTGCCAGTACCACATTTACTATAGCTTTATAGTGAGTCTTGAAGTCAGGTAGTGTCAGTCCTCCAACTTTGTTTATCTCCTTCAATATTGAATTGGCTATTCTGGGTCTTTTGCCTCTCCATGTAAACTTTAGAATCAGTTTGTCAATATTCACAAAATAACTTGTTGGGATTTTGATTGAGATTGCATTGAATCAATGGATAAATTGGGAAGAACTGACATCCTGACAATATTGAGTCTTCCCAAACAGGAACATGGAATATCTCTCCATTTATTTAGTTTTTTTATTTCTCTCAGAGTTTTTAGTTTTCCTTATGTAAACCTTGTACATATTTTATTAGATTTAATACCTGAGTATTTCATTTTTAGGGGTGCTGATGTACACAGTAAAGTGTTTTTAATTTGAAATTCCACTTGTACATTGTGGGTGTATAAGAAAGTGATAGACTTTTATATATTAACTTTGTATCCTGCAGCCTTGTTATAATCGTTTGTTAGTTCCAAGAGTTTTCTTGTTGATTCTTTCAGATTTTCTACATAGACAATTGTGTCATCTGTGAACAAAGACAGTTTTATTTCTTCCTACCCTTAAACTTTTAACATGTACACTTGATTTACAAAGCCTTAAAATTAATCACTTATCTCTGTATTTTCCCAGTCTCAGCACTATTGACATTTTGGACTGGAAAATCTTTGTTGTGGGGGCTGTCTTATGCATCACAGGATGTTTAACAGCATCCCTGGCCTCTACACACTAGATGTCAGTAGTCCCCCAACCACTTGTGACAATCCAGACATGGGTGAACATCCCCTGGGAGGCAAAAATCTCTCCCAGTTGACAACCACTAGCTTAAATAATACAAGGACTTGAGCTGGATGTGATAATCAATTATACTTTTTTCCCCAGATTTTAAAACTGAGGAGGAGCTACTATCTTACATACATGAAAATTACCAAAAGACCGTGGCCACAGGAGAAGTCATGTATTCATGTGCCCGTAACATGATCTCAACCATTAAAGTGTTCCTAAAATCAAAAGGCACCAAGGAATTAGAAGTAAGAGAATCTGGATGTTGTTTGTCACAGATGTAGTGGTTGGTTGGTTGTTGGTGAATTTGGTTCATATGTCTTGGAAAATGTCTATTATGCCATAAATGATTCAAAAATGATAAGGTGAGTATAATTCCAGATCTTGGAAAGTTGGTGTGGTGAATTGGTAAAGCAAAAATCAAAGAAATGAAGTGAGCGAGGGTAATCACATGTACTTTTCTCCTAAGGAAAGCTCTTTCTTCATTTGAGCTGCATGTTAGCTACATGAATTAAGCCAATGGTTTTTAACCCTGGTTGCACTTTAGAATCACCTGGAACATTTTTTAAAAACGTCGATGCCTGACTCCCTCCAGACTAACTGAAAACAGATCTCTGGGGTCGGTACCTGGGTATCTGTACTTCTAAAAGCTCTGTAGGTGATGTTTATGCACTGGGAACATTGCAAACCACTGTTATAGACCATGTTATCACTGTTTTTCACATTCAGTGGCAAAAGTTGGGCTCTCTCTAAAGCAAACAGGAGGGGTTATTTATAATACGTAAGCTTGTCAGTCACTACTTTATGGAACCTTCCTTTTAAGGTAGTTCAAATCTATAGACTTGCTATATCCATGCCCACTTGCTCTCAGATACTTTTTTGCCATGTAATAAAAGAAGAATATAAAGATATAAAAGAAAAATATTCATTTCAGTATTTTTCACTCAAATAAGAGAAGAGGGAAATTTGTAAGGGAAGGTATTTCCCTTCTTAGGGCATTAATTAACTGAAAAAAATTAGAAATGATAACTTTTCTATTCTCCTATATAATAATTTTGTATTTTCAGATGAACTGCCTAAATCAAGTGAAAAATAACATCTTAAAAACTAGCAAAAGTCTTCGACAGAATTTAGGGAAAAAACTGGATAAGGAAGACAAAGTCAGAGAGTAAGTAACTACCTTTTTTTGTTTGTTTACTGTTACTCCAAAACAAAGCTCTGAGATTTGCTTGTGTCAGTTTAAAGTAGATTGCCTATTGCTTGAAGATGCTTTTGTAGCTGATTTTTTATGATATTCTAATGTGTAGTTCAAGGTATCTATTTCCCTAATAACCATATCAGTGTTTAGAGAAAGTAGTGGCTCTTTTCCTTTGTGGTTATAATTTCTTATGTAAACAGATCTATGCTTAAGGAAGGAGCTTTCAGTTAAGTGGCACTCAAAGTAGATATGACCAAGTATTTCTTTTCTCAAGGTGCCAGCTTCAGGTGTTTCTTCGTTTGGAGATGTGCCTGCAATGCCCTTCAATATATGAAAGTACAGATGATATGGAGCAAATAGTGGAGGAGGCAAGTTTATAGCTTAGTGCCATTGGGAATATGCTCTAGATGCTTTCAGATTCCCTGAAGAGGGCACATGGTAATTTTCTAACTCTCCTTCAGGTGACAGATTTTCTGCGCATGGTGTGTTTAACTGAGGACTCAGCATACCTAGCAAAGTTTCTGGAGGAAATTTTGAGATTGTAAGTTTGATGACTACTAAACTTTAAAATTATTTTGCAAGAACTACATATGTATTGTCTAAGAACTATGGAATTGTAAGAACTATTCCTTATGCTGGATGGGGGACGGAATAGAGGGTGAGATGGCAATTCTCTATTCTATATTAACCAATCTCTTCCACAGGTATATTGACTCTATCCCAAGGACACTTGGAAATCTTTACAACAGCCTAGGGTTTGTGATTCCTCAGAAGCTGGCTGGTGTCCTTCCTACAGATTTTTTCAGTGATGACTCCATGACACAAGAGAACAAATCACCACTTCTTTCTGTGCCTCTTTTGGCAAGTGCTCACACAGTGCCAGGCAACACTGAATCTGACCAACTGGAGGAGCTCCGTACCAGATCAGCCAAGAAGAGAAGGTAGGAAGAATAGAAGGAATTACTTGCACTGTTAGTTATAGTTCTGACAAAGGGCATGTTTAAATCATAGTTCAGTTGTCTTTGTCCATATACTTTACTGAATTAATAGTTGTCTGAATCTTAGAAGCCAACTGTTGGAGTTCTTAACAAGCAGCATCTGAAACTCTTTACAGTATTTAGGGAACGTATAGTACTTATTTTGCAGTTCACAAAGCCCTTCCTTACTGTCCACATGGGGTCTCCAGGACCTAGGAGCCTTTTATGAAATAAGCTCAGGCTTTCAGCTTACTTTTTAAAATTTCCCTTGATGCTTTTCATTGTTAATAACTAGTTGAATTTATGGTGATTACTTTTGGAAATTCTGGGGTTGCCTTGTTTTGTTATAAATCCAGTCCAACCCCAAGATAACTGGCTTTTATTTAAATAATGTTTTATTTTAGACTCTAGTTCCATTCTAACTTAACTGCACGTAACCTCTATGTAATGCGTCTTGACCACTTCTGTTTTTAAAAGGAAAAATCCATTAATAAGACATAAAAGCTTTGTAGAGGGTTCGCAGAATCTTCGACAAATTGAAATTCCCAAAGTGTCCAAGAGAGCTACGAAAAATGTAAGTAATCTCCAGTAGACAAAAGACACAGTTGTATCTTTCTGCTTGAGTTGACACAATAAATAAGAATGAAAGGCAGTCTCTCCTCTTTTAGGAAATGGACTTTGGACGATACAGAAATAATATTAAATGTTTTTATGAATGTGTATAAAGCTATAATCCAAGAAATAAATAAATATTAATTTGGTAAGAGATTAACCATTTTACCCAAGTGTGATAGGGGTAATCTGAAGAAAAACAGTAAGTAAAAATTAGGAATGAATAAATTAATTCAAAATCTTTAATGTAAATAAGAAAACTTACAAAATAGTAGCTAAAATAAGCAAAGAGGTCACTGAAAAGCAATATACAATCTGGTTGCATTTCAGAAAGTTCAGGGGCTGGCCAGTTTAGTTGTTTACAGCACAGCCTTGTAACACCAAGGTCACAGGTTCAGGTCCCTGTACCAGCCAGCCACCAAAAAAAAAAAAAGAAAGTTCAGTAACAAGTTTAAAAAGAAAAAAGAAGACAATGACTGTCATGAAGCCAGGTAGTAATTGGTTTTCCTGTGGTGGTAGATATAAGGACTTAAAGTTTTTATTGGTTGTAAAAAAAGAAACATAGCTGTAATCTATTTACCAAGTGGTATTAAAGTCTTACTAAGGAAAAAGGGAAACTAAAAATGCAATGAAACTTTTGGACTGAATGAACTATCTGAGAAGAGTTAAAATTTCTTTTTCTTTTTTTTTTTAAAAAGATGACTGGTAAGGGGATCTTAACCCTTGACTTGGTGTTGTCAGCACCACGCTCACCCATTGAGCTAACTGGCCATCCCTATATGGGATCCGAACCCATGGCCTTGGTGTTATCAGCACCGCACTCACCCAAGTGAGCCACGGGCTGGCCCAAGAGTTAAAATTTCTATGAGAACTAGCTTTAGAAGCATTAATCATTACAATAGTGGTTTGTTCTCTGTTTCTAGATATTTGTAACTTTCCTTTGGAATTGGAGGTGAAATCTCTTTATTCACTTTCTTACTGTACCTTACCTGTGAATAAGACACAAATCTTATATATCTTGCAATCCTGATTGAAGAGTGCAAAATCCAAAAGTGGAGGGCCAAAAGTTGTCAGACCTCCTTTCTCACTGGACTTTATAATGATTTTCAGTCCTTTCTAGCACTCTTTTGAAACTTTTGTTTTAGGTTAGCCAGGACAATTTATTTCTTTAAGACCAGATTTACTGAGATCAGGATTTGATTTTGGTTAATAAAGAATATTTTTTCATGTCAAAATTAGTATCATAGATAAGTGACAGTTCTTTAACTGAAAGCATCAGAGGTCAAGTTTTTATAGAATAAATGTATCCTCTGAAGGATCAATATAGTTAACTCAGGAAATAGTGAATTTGTAGCATAACTGTAGACACATAATATTAATTACTTATATATTAATTATATTAATGTCTTTTATTTCTTTTTCATATCCTAACTCCAAAAGAGCACAATGACTAAAAATCACCCACAGTACTTCCTGGACATACTGTCTTAGTTTTTCTTTCAGTCATATGGATTAATAAGGGTGGGCAAACTTTTTCTGTAAAGAGATAGTAAATGTTTTAGCTTTTGCAGGCCGTACAGTCTCTGTAATATCTACTCAGTTCTGTTGTAGTTGGAAGGCAGCAATAGACAATACAAGAATGTAAGCAAATGGGCATGGCTATGTTTCAGTAAAACTTTATTTTCAAAAACAAAAGTGGCCCAGATTTACTCTGCATGCTGTAGTTTGCTGACCCCTGTATTAGGAAATCAGATGTATAACATATTTTTATAATTGTAATTTAACTCTTTAAAAGAGTTATTACTAACCAATATAAATGACTAAGAATTATCATATTTCATGTCTTACCAACAATGTGTTGCTTATGTCATTGAGATCATTCATAACATCTCTGCCCATGTGTGATAGTTTATTCTTCAATTATTACAATGGCATAATTGAAAAAATACACAAAAAATATTTTTAAAAACTGTTCCCTTTTTTAGGTGCGCCTGAGGTTTAGACTTGAATTTTCTACTATAATAGCAAGTAAACAGCAATTTGATACAGAAATGCTCCTAAGAGTATAGCTACCCTCAAATTAATAAATATGGCTTTTCCCTTATTTTTAGGTATAAAAGTTATACATGACCATCGTTAAAAAGTGAAATTATATAAAGTTAAAAGTTAAATTGTCCCTTCTCCATCCATTCTTTAGAAGTAATCACCAATGACAGTTTGTTGTGTATATTCCCGGTCCCTTTTCTATATATACCAATAACAAACACTAAAGGTTTGTACGTATCTGTTATATACACACATATACATAATCATTAGAAATTATTTAACCTACTATACTTATTATTCCTTTTTTTTTTTTTTAACTTTTTCCCCATCACACATCTCTTTCTATGTTAGTATATATAGGTCTTCCTTCTATATCCATTTTTATAGGTCTTCCTTATTCTTTTAATGTCTGCATTGTATGGGTGTATAATTTATTTATTTCACTCTTTTTTTTTTTTTTTCTATTTTTTTTTTTTTGAGATGGGCCGCACGGCACTCAGCCAGTGAGCGCACCTGCCATCCCTATATAGGATCCAAACCCGTGGCGGGAGGGCTGCTGCGCTCCCAGCACCACACTCTCCCAAGTGCGCCACGGGCTCGGCCCAATTTATTTCACTCTTTATGGGTATCTATGGTGTTTCTTATTTTGTATTATTACAATGGAGGTGAGTGTCTTTGGAACATATCTATTTGTGTGCATTTTATTGTTTCTGTTATGGATCCGTATAAGCGAAGTGCAAGGGTCAAAGAGTTCCACATGGAATTTTTATTCTTTTAAATGAATGCCTATTTAAATTTTCTTATTAGATTTTCTCATCTTTCAGGAGAACTCTTGCCCTGCTCTTCAGCAGCCTCCACTCCCAGTGAAAGATACAGTGCAAGGTATACTTTATTTTCTGCATTTATGCCCAATTTATTTTGATTGCATGTATTTAAGCAGCTGCATACAATTATAAATTATGGCTTTATATCATTATTGGTTAATAAAATATGTCCAAATACCATGCCCTAGGGAAATAAGATACTCACATGGTCTCAAAATACTGCATTTTACAAAATAACTGGCCTGAAATCTTTAAAAATGCCATTATTATGAAAGCCAAAAAAGAAAAGAGGCAGTGGAATTGTTTCAGATGGAAACAGTTTAAGCATGATAGCTAAATGCACTCCATGATCCTTGCTTACATCTTAAATTTAGTATGAAAAAAAAAACCTAGAAAGGATATTATTGAGACAAGTAGAGAAATTTGAAGAAGGATTGTATGCTAGATAATGTATCAATGTTAAAAATATTTCAAGTGTAATACTGGCATTGTGGTTATGTAGGAGAATGTCCTTATTCTTAGAAAGTACATGCTGATATATAGGGAAGTGAATAGCTGTGAGGCTCACATCTTACTCTCCAGTATTCAGAAGGAAAAATTGTACATATGTAGAGAGAGAGATGGAGAAAGTAAATATTGACAGTTGGTGAATTTTAGTGATGGACATATGTTTATTTTATTCTTTGAAATTTTCTGTAGATATTAAACTTTTCAAAATGTTGGGAAAAATAGAAAATAACAAATCAGATTTGGCTTTCAGGTTATAAGTTATTTGCATAGACTGCCTAAGTCGGGTAACAGGTACTCTTATAATGGAGACAGAGAAACATTTTTTGAAACTTCAGTGTGTGTTATTGGTGTCCTTAACATTAATGTTTGTGTTATTGATGGTAAACACAAGGGCTGCTCCCAGTTTGTGGATCCTGGATTATGTGGTTTTTATTTAAATGACCTGCTCTTAGACGAATTCACCTTTGCTGAATTTTTGAGTCACCTCCACCAGACTAATTTGCTTAAGATTAAGGTGCCATCTTGCTAACTTTGTCAAGGATTTCTTGACTTTTCAGCTATTTTTCCTAACTTTGAGTCTAGATAGTCAGAACTCTCATGCTCTGGAATCAGGAAGAGAATTTAAAATTACCCAGCAGATTAGTAAAGTAGTCAAAAGAAGAAGAATGGAATCTGTGGAATTGAAAAGAACGGTTCTCTACAAGGCTGAGCTGAATATAAAGCAGAGAAAAAGGTTCAAAATGAGAAAAATAATCATTAACACTGGGATATATTAAAAAAATCTATGACCTATATTAGCCATTCTCTTACTAAGAATTATATCCATTTTACAATTAGTAAAGCTTCTAATTTAATAAGTGATGTGGTGGGCCTTCCTTGTTTTCCTGAAAAGTTGGATTTAAATTGGATTTCTAATGGAATACTGTAAACAGCTGTATACCAACAAGTTAGATAATGTAGATGAAATGGACAAATTCCTAGAAAGACACAAACTATTGAAAACAGACTGAAGAAGAAACAGAAAATCTGAATAGATTTATAACAAGTAAAAAGATTGAATTAGGGCCAGCCCGGTGGCGCACTGGATAGTGCGCCGCTTGGGAAGCGCGGCGGCGCTCCCGCCCGAGGGTTCGGATCCCACATGCAGACCGGTTCCCGCTCACTGGCTGAGCAAGGCGCGGGAGCAACACCCAGGCTTGCAGTCCCGTTGCCGGGCCCTGGTCCGGTACGGGGGCAACACTGAGGGTTGCGATCCGTTGCCGGACACGGAAAAAAGACCAAAAAAAAAAAAAAAGATTGAATTAGTTATCAAAAAACTACCTACAAAGAAATGCCCAGGACTAGATGCCTTCACTACTGATTTCTACCTAACATTTAAAAAAGAATTAACACCCTACCATTTATTATGGTCACTTAATTTTTAACCAGAGTGCCAAAATAATTCAAAGAGGAATGAATAGTCTTTTAAACAAATGGTGTTGAAACAACTGGATATCCACATGCAAAAAAAGTGACATTGGGCCCTTTGCCTTATGCAAAATAATAATTTTTTTTTTAATTTGTAGGAGTAAACAGTTTTAATGCACCATGGAGTATACTATTTAGGGAAATCTTATTAGTAAATGTGAATATAACAGTCAGTCTGTAGAACAGTTTCCTTAAGCAGCTTCTATATTTTGGATATCATTCTTTTCTCAGATATGGCATTTATTGGTGATTATATTTGGCTTCTTTTTCTTTCTTTCTTTTTTTTTTTTATGCTTTTAGAAGTGACCAAAGTTCGAAGAAATCTCTTCAACCAGAAAACATGTTCTCCTTCAAAGAGATCCCTAAAGCGAGGGTTGCCTAGAAGCCATTCTGTGTCAGCTGTGGAAGGTCTGGAGTATAAACATGACAACTTTAAGAAGACCAAAGGTACTACATTTTAGGGTAACCAAAAAAAGGGGTGTTCTTTCGTAAGGTTGGTAGTAACGTTCCTTTTTTCATTCCTGACTTAGTACTTTGAGTATTCTCTATTTTTTCTTAGTCACTCTAGGTAAAGGTTTGTCAATTTTGTTGATCTTTTCAAATAACTTACTTTTGGTTTCACTGATTCTTCTCTGTTGTTTTTCTTTTTTTTTTTTCTTTTTTTTTTTTGTCTTTTGTCTTTTTCCGTGTCCAGCAACGGATCGCAACCCTCAGTGTTTCCCCCGCACCGGACCGGGGACCGGCAATGGGATCGCAACCCTCGGCGTTGCTCCCGCACCCCGCTCAGCCAGTGAGCGGGAACCGGTCTGTATGTGGGATCCGAACCCTTGGGCGGGAGCGCCGCCGCGCCTCCCAAGCGGCGCACTATCCAGTGCGCCACTGGGCCGGCCCCTCTGTTGTTTTTCTAATCTCAACTTCATTTATTTCCTTTCCTCTACTTGCTCTGGGCTTAGTTTGCTCTTTTTCTAGTTTCTTAAGAAGTTTAGGTTATTGATTCAATATTTTTCTTCTTCTTTTTATTCTTTTTTTTTTAATTGCTCTTTCTTCTTTTTTAATATAGGCATTTATAGCTGCAAAGCACTGCTTTAGCTGTATCCTGTAAGTTTTAGTATGATGTATTTTCATTTTCATCATCTCAGAATATCTTCCGATTTTCCTTGTGATTTCTTCTTTGACCCATTGGTTATTTAGGAGCACATTAATTTCCATGTATTTGTGAGTTTCCCAAGTTCTCTTCTGTTATTGATTCTAGTTTCATTTCATTGAGGTTGGAAAACATACTTTGTATGATTTCAGTCTTTTAAAATTTATTGAGACTTATATTATAGCCTAACATTTGGTCTATCCTGAAGAATGTTCCATGTGTGCTAGAGAAGAATGTGTACTCTACTCTTGTCGAATGAAGTGTTGTTCTATGAATGAAGATGTGTGTTAAGTCTAGTTGGTTTATGGTGTTGTTCAAGTCTTCTGTTTCCTTGTTGAGCTTTTGTTTAATTATCCATTATTGAAAAGTAGAGTATTAAAGTCTTCAACTATTATTGTTGAATTATCTATTTTTCCCTTCAATTCTATCTGTTTTTTGCTTCATATATTTTGTTAGGTGTGTATATGTTTATAATTTTTATATCTTCCTGATGGCTTGAACTTTTTATCAATACGTGATGTACTTTGTCTTTTTTAACCTTTTTTGGCTTTATCTATTTTGTTCAACAATAATATAGCCACCCCAGTTCTTTTGCATAGAATATTTTTTGCTATCCTCTTCAACCTCTTTGTCTTTGTATCTAAATGGAGTCTCTTCTAGACAGCATATAGTGGGATCACGTTTTTTAATCCATTCTGCCATTCTCTGCTTAATTGCAGTGTTATTTTCTTAGTGGTTACCTTGGAGATCACAATTAAGATCTTAAAACAACCTAGTTTGAATAAAACCAGTGTAGTTTCAATAGTATACCAACACTCTACTCCTACATATATATTTTTTTCTTTTTTTTATTTAAATTTTTTTCCCATTGTACACATTTATGGAGTACATTTTCTTGTTTCAATATATACATATATTGGATAATGATCTAATCAGAACTGTTAGCATATCTATCACCTAAACATTTTTCATTTCTTTGTGGTTATAACATTCAAGATCCTCTTTTCTTGCTATTTTGAAATATACAATACAGTTATCAGCTGTTGTCACCCTTGGGCACCAGAACTTATTCTTCCTATTTAACCGTAACTTTGTAACTTTGTACCAGTCTACCAACATTTCCCTGGCCCCCACTCCACTCTGTTTCCTTGCCTCTGCTAACCACTATTCTACTCTCTATTTTTCTTTTTTTCCTATTTTTCTTAATTGACCCATGATAATCGTATATATTTATGTAGTAAAATATGATGTTTGTGTACATTCATACTATGTGCAATGATCATATCAGGTTGCTTAGTATATCCATCACCTGAAACATTTGTTACTTCATTGTTTTAGGAACATTCAACATCATCTTGACTAGATACTCAAAGATATACAGTACTTTGTTGTTGACTGTAGTCTCCCTATATTACTATAGAACCCTGGATCTTCCTATCTCTCTAATATTTTGGATCCACTGATCACCATCTCCCCACCTCCTCATTCCCTTCCACCACCACCAGTCTCTAGTAACCACTATTCTACTCTCTACTTCTGTGAGATCAACTTTTTTAGCATCCACATATGAGTGAGAATGTGGTATTTTTCTATGCCTGGCTTATTTCACTTAACATTTTCTCCAAGCTCACCTATGTTGCTGCAAATGGCAGAATTTCATTATTTTTTATGGCTGATTAGTATTCCATTGTGTATATATACCACATTTTCTTTATCTAATTATCCATTGAAGAACATTTAGGTTGGTTCCAACTCTTGCCTATTGTCAATAGAGCCATGATAAACATGGGAGTGCAAGTGACCCTTCAACTTGTTGATTTCCATTCCTTTAGATATATAACCAGTTTCAGGATTGCTGGATCATGTGGTTGTTCTACCTGTAGTTGTTAGAGAAACATCCATACTGTTTTCCATAGTGGCTGTACTAATTTACATTCCCACCAACAATGTAAAAGAATTCCCCTTTGTCTGCATCCTCACCAGCATTTAGTTTTTTCTGTCTTGATGATAGACATCCTAACTGGGGTGAGATGATACCTCATTGTGGTTTTGACTTGCATTACTCTGATGATTAGTGATGTTGAGCATTTTTTCAAGTGGACTATTGGCCATTTGTATGTCTTCTTTTGAAAAATGTCTATTCAGTTCCTTTGCCCATTTTTTAATCAGATTATTTGTTTTTTTACTATGAAATTGTTTGAATTCTTTGTATATTCTGGATATTAATCCTTTGTCAGATGCAAATAATAATTGCTTTATATATTTGGGTACTCCAGTGTTAGGTGCATATATATTTATAATTGTTATAACCACTTGCTGTATTGGTCCCTTTATCATTATATAGTGCCCTTCTTTCTCTCTTAGTACAAAGATTTTTCTTGGACTGTTAGCAAGGCTGCTAGGCAGGCCTGCATCAAGGGGGCCCAACCAGCCACTTACCAGTTGGTGGGCAGGGCCACTAGGGAGGCTTACAGTGAAAAGGCCTGTCCAGTAAATTCTCAACTGTTGGTAAGGCCAGTAGGCAGACCTGCAGTGAGGGAACCTGTCCAGCTGCTTCTGGTACTGTTGGCAAGGCTGCTAGGTAAGACTGTTCAGGACGGAACTGCCTGGCCCCTCTTCTCTGGAAGGGGTGGATGCACTTTATTTCCAATAGTCCAAGGGCGCATTTGTTAGGGAGAGACCCATGAGCTGTTTTTCTGGCTTGGGGGCTCAGGTGCACACAATTCAGTCAGCTGGTGGGGCTGGGGAGGTAAGGGGAGGAATTGAGGGTGGTCCACCTGAGGAGGATGTGCCTGTCTGATCTCTGGCCAGGGATGTGGGGGTGCATCAGTTCAGCAGGAGTAGGATTGGCTTTCCACACTGCAGAACTAGAGTCACAGCCCCTGTGAACCCAGGCTTCAAGCCACTAGGATCAGGGCATCGTAGCTTCTTGTGTGAGTACGCTGAAACTAGGGCAGAGCCTTAAGACTGGGGAAACACAGTGGCTACTGGCCCCAGGGCAGGGCATGCTCTGGTTTCAAGATGTCCTGCATCAGCTTGGGTCATGAGGGTGGGGGTGGGGAGTGCACCATTTGTATTGGTGTTCTAGAGTGATGCAGTGTGTGTCTTCTAGGCCGCTCCCCACACTTGGCTCTGGGCCTGTCCTGCCAAAGGATCTGCAGGCCTCTGGGGTGAGGGTGGGGGTTGGTGTGGTTTCTCTGCCTACCTTTTCACCACAAGGGAAAATTCTTCCTTCACTGATTGAAGAAGTGTAGCTGAGCCATTTGCTCCTCTCCTCTCTATGCCACCAACCTGGGCTTTCGTGCTCCACAAGGATTTCATCAGTCTCCTGCTTCACTCCTACACTCTCCCACAGATGCACCTGTCAGTATTTAGTTTTCTGTTAGTTGTTCTGGTCCTTTTCTCTGCTCCTATATATTTCTGTCCCTTCCCTTTTATACTGTTATTGTCATAGAATACACATTTACACATCGTGTCCCCATTAATGTAGATTTATAATTTTGTTTTATAGATTTGCCTTTTAAATCATATAGGAAAAAAAGATGAGTTACAAACCAAAAATACCATAATACTGGCTTTTATATTTTCCTACATATTCACCTTTACCGGTGTTCTTTATTTCTTTTAATGATTTTGAGTTACTATCTAGTGTCCTTTTTTTCTAGCTTGAGTATACTCCCTTAGCTTTTCTTATAGGGCAGTTTTACCAGTAATGAACTCCCTCAGCTTTTGTTTATCTGGAAATGTCTTCATTTCTACTTTATTCATAAAGGATACAGAATTCTTGGATGACAGCCTCTTATCTTTCAGGACTTTAAATATGTAATCCACTGACTTCTGGCCTCCAAGGTTACTGATGAGAAATCAGCTATTAATCTTATTGAGCAGATTTTCTATTGCTGTATTCAATTCTCTTTGTCTTCAGGTTTTAACTATTTGACTATAATGTGTCTCAGTGTGGATCTCTTTGAGTTTATCCTGCTTGGAGTTCATTGAGATTCTTGGAGTAATGATTCCAAATCCGGGCTTCTTTAAGAATGGTTTTTGTCATTCTTTTTTCCTCTGAATAATCCATACTTTCTTATTTTTTTGTATATTTTGTCATTTTTTTGTTAAGAACTAGATATTAGAGATATTATAATGTGGTAGCTGGAAATCAGGTTCTCCCACTTCTCAGGGATTTCTAATCTTTGCTTATTGAGGGCTACAGCTGTTCATTTGTGTATTTTCCAAACTATTTTCATAAAATATGTATCCTTTATTGTATGTGGTCACTGCAGTTCCTGTTATCTCTGTAATCAGCATGACAAAAGTTTAAATGTCTGGCTCCATAGAGGAAGGGGGAAAAAGGTGTTCCAGTCTCAGGACTTTGAATATGTCATCCACTGACTTCTGGCCTTCAAGGTTACTGATGAGAAATCAGCTATTAATCTTATTGAGCAGCTTTTCTATTGCTGTTTTCAATTCTCTTTGTCTTCAGGTTTTAACTATTTGACTATAATGTGTCTCAGTGTGGATCTTCTGATATATAAATCTTCTGATGGATACTGTGGGGAAGAAGGAAAGCCTGAGTGGACTGAAACCAAAGCATTGTCGGCACCAATCCCACAGATATTCACCAGACTGACCAAAGCATGCAACCACACATTTTTGGAGGAGAAGGTCCTTGCTATCTTCCCTAGCACCAGCCAGCTGCTCTTGGAATGTAGGCTGCCATCCCCCCTGTAGTGGGCTGAGGAAAAGGGAATAGTAGCTGGTTCATGCACATCATACCCTTACTATAAAGATCAGCAGCCTCTCCCTTTATCAAGCACTTTCCAGGTTGTTATAAGTGTCCAGTTAGGCTCCAGAATTCCAAAATGGTTGATTCCGATCCTTTTTTTTTCTAGTTTACTAGTTGTTTTGGTAGAGGGACTGGCCTCTAGAGCTTTCTTCTCACCATTTTGCATGACTTTACTCCCCCTGGGGATTACAATTAATATCTTAGGTTACAGAAACCTAGTTCAAATTCATACCAACTTAACTTTCAGTAGTTTAAAAAAACTTTGTTCCTATATAGTTCCATTTTCTATCCCTCCTTTGTGCTGTTAAACAAATTGCATCTCAATACATTTTATGCCCATTAACACAGATTTATAATTATTGCTTTATCTTTTAAATCACAGGGGGGAAACAAGTTACAAACAAAAAATACTTTTGTACTATCTTTTATATTTACTTATATAGTTACCTTTGCCAGTGCTCTTTAATCATGTAGATCCAAGTTGCTCTAGTGCCCTTTCCTTTAGGCCTGAAGGGCTCCCTTTATTATTACTTGTAGGGTAGGTCTGCTAGTGACAAATCTGTTTTGTTTTGTTTTTCCTTAGATCTGGAATGTGCTAATTTTTCCTTCATTTTTGAATGATAGTTTTGTTGGGTATAGAATTCTTTGTAGACTGCCTTTTTTCTCTCACACTTTGAATTCTGATGAGAAATCTTCTGCTAATCTTGTTGAGAATCCTGTGTACCTGGTGAATTGCTGCACTGGCTACTTTCAAGATTTTCTTTTTTCACTTTTGATAGATTGATTATGATTTGTCTAAGTTTCGATCTCTTTGACTGTATCCTATTTGGGTTTATTGAATTTCTTGGATATGTAATGTCTTTCATCAAATTGGAGGCATTTTTGGCCAACATTTCTTCAAATATTCTTTCTGTGCCTTTCTGTCTCTCCTTCCCTTCTGGGTATGTCATTATGCTTGATGGTGTCCCACAGGTGTCTGACACTGTGTTCATTTTTCTTAATTCTTTTTTCTTTCTGTTTCTCAGACTGGATAATCTCAACTAATCTATCTTCAAATTTGTTAATTCTTCTACCTTCTTGAATCTGTTGAGTCTTTCTAATGAATTTTTCATTTTGGTTATTCTACTTTACAACTCTAGGATTTCTATTTGGTTCTTTTTCGTGATTTCTGTCTGTTTATTTATATTCTCTATTTGGCAAGTCATTAGTCTCATATTTTTTATAGTACTTTAGATATGATTTTCTTTAGTTCTTTGAACACATTTAATATAGCAGATTTAAAGTCTGGGTCTAGTAAATCCAATGTCTGAATGTCCTCAGGAACAGATTCTATTGACTGATTTTCTTTTTCCTGTGTATGGGCCATACTTTTTTGTTTCTTTGCATGTCTCATAATTTTGTTGGCAACTAGACATTTTTTTTTTTTTCTTTTTGTCTTTTTCCGTGTCCGGCAACGGATCGCAACCCTCAGCGTCGCCCCCGTACCGGACCGGGACCGGCAACGGGATCGCAACCCTTGGTGCTGCTCCCGCGCCTCGCTCAGCCAGTGAGCGGGAACCGGTCTGTATGTGGGATCCGAACCCTCGGCGGGAGCGCCGCCGCGCTTCCCAAGCGGCGCACTATAGCAGTGCGCCACCGGGCCGGCCCGGCAACTAGACATTTTAAATAATATAATGAGGCTACTCTGACAATCAGACCCACCCACCCCCTCACCCTCCCAGGGTTTGTTGTTGTTACTTTTGTTTGTTTAGTGACTTTCCTTAACTAATTCTTTATTTTTATTATTATTTTTTTATTTTTTTAAAAGATGACCGGTAAGGGGATCTTAACCCTTGACTTGGTGTTGTCAGCACCACGCTCAGCCAGTGAGCGAACCGGCCATCCCTATATGGGATCCGAACGCGGGGCCTTGGTGTCATCAGCACCACACTCTCCCAAGTGAGCCACGGGCCGGCCCTTAACTAATTCTTTAAAGTCTGTGTTCTTAGGGGCTGGCCCGTGGCTCACTTGGGAGAGTATAGTGCTGATAACACCAAGGCCATGGGTTTGGACCCCTATATAGGTATGGCCAGTTATCTCACTTGGGAGAGCGTGGTGCTGACAACACCAAGTCAAGGGTTAAGATCCCCTTGCTGGTCATCTTTTAAAAAATAAATAAATAAATAGGGCCGGCCCGGTGGCACACTGGAGAGTGCGCCGCTTGGGAGCGTGGCGGCGCTCCTGCCGAGGGTTCGGATCCCATGTGGAGACCGGTTCCCGCTCACTGGCTGAGCGCGGTGTGGGCGCAACACCAAGGGCTGCGATCCCGTTACTGGTCAGTAAAAAAGACAAAAAAGGAAAAAAAAAGTTCGGATCCCATGTGGAGACCGGTTCCCGCTCACTGGCTGAGCGCGGTGCAGGCACAACACCGAGGGTTGCGATCCCGTTGCCGGTCCCCGGTACGGGCGTGACACCGAGGGTTGCGATCCCGTTACCGGCCAGTAAAAAAGACAAAAAGGGAAAAAAATAAATAAATAAATAAATAAAGTCTGTGTTCTTTGTCATGCATGCCCGCTGAAGCCTCTGCTCAGTTGTCTTAGTGGTCAGTTAATGACTAGACAGAGATTTCCTTAAATGCCTGAGACCTATAAGTTTCACAGCCTCTGCTGAGGGGACCCTGTATGCATGTTGGGTCATGCTTTCAACATTCAGCCAGGCAGTTTACAACTCCACTTCGCTTTCCCAGAGCCTCAAGGTTAGCCTCAAGGTTAGGGTCTTCTCAGGTCTATTCTGACAAACACACAGTTCTACATAAGCGTATAGACTTTTCAGTGCCCAGGAATGTGTCAGAGGTATGCAAAGTTCCCTATGGACATCTCGTTCCCCAATTTTCCCTGTTAAACTTTTGGTCAGCTTGTTGTTAGCCCCAGTGCTATTACCACCTCAGGCAGCTGTGATGTTTAATAATTGCTGCTTATTGTTTTCAGTAAGTGTCCAGGGAAAAGGTGGTTTGCACTGGGTGAGTTCTGAGTCAGATCCAGTAGACACTAGCCTTGTGAGTAGGATCTGCCAAAGGACTGCCAGATAGGTCAAATGATGACAGTTATCTGGGAATGAGGCTTTGGAGGAGGTCCAACCCCATTCTGCCCCATCCAGAGGCTGCTGGGTTGGTTTTCAGTGTGATTGTGGACTATTGGTTTTCAAGGCTAGCACAGGGCTGGGGAGAGGGGGTTGGGACTTGGGCAAGTTAAAGCTCCACATAGCTCACTGTATTTACTGAGATTCAGCTATTTTTCTTGAATAAATACTCCCTAGACTGTTGCAAACTTTGGTTAATCTCAAGTTCTGAAAAAGTTGACTTTTGACCATTTTTGCCAGTGTTCTCATTTCTTTAATGGAAGAGAGTTTTTCCAGAGGCCCTTACTCCACCATTCTTGCTGACATCACTCCTCTTTCTAGTCATTTTAAACTCACTTTAAACCAGTCCTCCCATGAGTAACTTGGCTACCTACTCTACTGAAATTTTGTGCCTACTATATTTATTGTACTAATTAACGTTTGTATGGCATATTAGCATTTTTACATATTTAATTATAAATGCAAGAACCATTTTTTCAGGATTGCTTATTAGGTAAATAGTTCATAACATTCTACATTGGCTTGTGTCATTATTTAATCTCTAATCATGCTGATAAACTGTCAGCTTTTTTTTTTTTTTTTTTTTAAGATGACCGGTATGGGGATGTCAACCCTTGGCTTGGTGTTGTCAGCACCACGCTCAGCCAGTGAGCAAACCGGCCATCCCTATATAGGATCCGAACCCGCGGCCTTGGTGTTATCAGCACCGCACTCTACCGAGTGAGCCACAGGCCGGCCCTTTACCGTTTCTTTTTTTTTTTTTTTTTTTTGTCTTTTTCCGTGTCCGGCAACGGATCGCAACCCTCAGTGTCGCCCCCGTACCGGACCGGGACCGGCAACGGGATTGCAACCCTCGGTGCTGCTCCCGCGCCTCACTCAGCCAGTGAGCGGGAACCGGTCTGTACGTGGGATCCGAACCCTCGGGCGGGAGCGCCGCCGCGCTTCCCAAGCAGCGCACTATCCAGTGCGCCACCGGGCCGGCCCATGCTGATAAACTGTTCCATCGTGTTGAGTCGAAGTGTGAACTGCTCCCTTTGCCTTGCCACTGCTTCTTCCTAGAGTTAAGTGAAATTTGTAATTAAAGCTGTTTTTACATTTTAGTTCATCACAAACTGCTGACTAAGAATGTGTCTGAGACTCCAGTACATAAGCAAATCTCCAGAAGGCTGCTTCATAGACAAATCAAGGGCAGGTGAGTGACATCCTTGTCTAGGCTTCTTCATAAACCTGCACCACCTTCATAAATAATCTCATGGAGGGGCCAGCCTGTGGCTCACTTGGGAGAGTGTGGTGCTGATAACACAAGGCCACAGGTTCAGATCCCTATATAGGGATGGCTGGTTGGCTCACTTGGGAGAGCGTGGTGCTGACAACACAAAGTCAAGGGTTAGGATCCCCTTACTGGTCATCTTTTAAGAAAAATAAAAATAAATAAATAAATAATCTCATGGGCCACTGAGATCTCGTTTGCCTTCTCTTGACCTTCATGACTTAAATCTTAACTGTGTCGCTTATAACCAAAGCATTTGTGGGAAAACTATATAGAATGTACTCTTGTCTGGCCTCTTTCACCTGGCATGATTATTTTGAGATTTATCCATGTTGTTGCATGAATCTATAGTTTATCCCTTTTTATTTTTTTACATGATTTATTAGTGTATATTCATTGTTACAAATCATACTTATTCTTTAATTTTCTCTAAGTTCATCTTGACATTATTTGTGTGCAGATTTTACATACCTGTGATAGTTTATAGTATAAATTGCGAGAAGTACAAATTGGTGGGTTAGAGGGCATAGTAGTTATTTTTATAATGTCCTCAACAAATTGTCAAATTAAGTTCTTAAACAGAAACTTGAATGTTGCTTTGTGACAGTCAGTTTGATATTTAGGTATAATTTTAGTTTTTTGAAAAAACACTAAAGGAATTTAAAATATTCATCTTTTTAAAATTAATTTGTTTTCTTTTTTATTTATTGAAACATAGTTGATTGTACATATCTGTGGGGTACAAAATTGAATATCAATACCTGTGCGCAATATGTGATGCTCAGATCAGGATAATTAGTATATTCAACATTATACAACGTAATCATTTTTTGTGGCCCTTTACCAATTCCTCCCTTACCCTTCCCCCCCTTACCCTTCCCCCCCTCACCCTTTCCCACCTGTGGTAACCTTAGTTCTGTTCTCTCCTTTTGAAAGTTCAGTGTATCATTGTGATTGTTGTATCTTTCTTTCCTTCTTTTTTTTTTTTTTTAATTTGGGTTTTTTTTAGCTCCCGCTTTTGAGTGAGGACATGTAGTATTTCTCTGAGTTTATCCATGTTGCTGCAAATGGCAGGATTTCATTCTTTTTTATAGCATAGTATTACAATGTGTAAATAATACCACATTTTCCTTATTCAGTCATTCAATGATGGACATTTAGGTTGGTTCCAACTCTTGGCTACTGTAAATAGAGCTGTGATAAACATGGGAGTGCAGGTATCTCTTCGACAGGATGATTTCCATTCCTCTGGGTATATGCCCAGCAGTAGAATTGCTGTATTGTATGGCAGTTCTATCTGAAGTTGTTTGAGGAACCGCCATACCGTTTTCCATAACAGCTGCACCAATTTATAGTCCTAGCAACAGTGTCAGAGGGTTCCCCTTTCTCTGTATCCTTGCCAGCATTTGTTATTCTCTGTCTTTTTGATAATAGCCAGTCTAACTGGGGTGAGATGATATCTCAGTGTGGTTTTGATTTGCATTTCTCTGATGCTGAGTGATGTTGAGCATTTTGTCATGTGTAAATTAATTTTAATATTGTAAAAGTGCTTTCTGGGCTGGCCAGTTAGCTCACTGGGGAGACTGTGGTGCTGGTAACACCAAGGTCATGGGTTTGGATCCCCATACTGGCCAGCTGTCAAAACAAAACAAAACTGCTTTCCAAAAAAAACATTCTAACCACTTCATTCTCAACAATAATCATGGATGAGAGTGCTTACCAGCACTGGTGTTATCAAACCCTGTGACCTGTGTTACCTGGTTAGATGAGAAGCTGTCTCTTCAATGCATGTTAATTATGAGGGATATTGAATAATTCTTGTGCTTGTTTTCCAAGGTCTTTTGATCCTGGTCCTGATACTGACGTCGTTGAAGAGTCCCCTGAAAAAGGAGAAGATGGTGAGTATTACCTACTTTTTTTTTTTTGCTTTCTATCTAGCTTCATGAAAACTTTTCTTATACTTGTCTTGTAACTCAGCACATCCTGAGATATTTTACAGAAATTGTGATGACTGTGGGTCAACAATTTGTTTATACGTGAATGTTCTTTTACACAAATTTACTGGGAGAATTTCTGGAGAAGAAATATTTTTATACAGTTGAATTGTAATTTAGGGTGAGGGCTTAAACTACTGTGTTATACAAACTGCTGTGGCTTATTTTTAAAGTATACAAGAATTAACTTTTTTTAATGCTCAAGTTAGTCATGTTTTCTGTGGGAAAATCAGAAAGTATAGAGAAGCAAAAAGTTTAAAAATCACTTGGTAATCCTACAACTCAGAAATACTCTGTTAACATTTTACAGTATACTTTCACTGCTGTTATTTCTATTCAAATTCATGTAATATACACAAGATGTAACGTGCATTTTTTTTTTTTTTTGCAAAAGTCATACATACCTTTTTTTTTACCCTACATCATGTTTAAAGGTGGCAGTTTATGAGACTTACGAAGGTGACAGTCTAATGGATTAGTGTTTTTTAGATACTGTGTTGAGACCATGTATCAAACCCCTCTTAGCTTCTTAAGAGACAATTCAGAAGTCTCTTAAAGCCAATAACTTGTTGAATTTCTATCTTGTATGTGGTATTACATAAATTTCACCCATTTCTGATAACATGGAAAAATGTCAAGCTTGTAGTTCTCCCTGGTTACTGTGGTTCTGGTTTTGCAGAAATAAGTTTGAGACGAAGTCCTCGAATCAAGCAAATGTCATTTAGCAGGACAAATTCTGCTTCCTTCTATTCTGTGTCTCAGCCAAAGTCTCGAAGTGTGCAGAGAGTCCACTCATTCCAGCAAGACAAGTCAGGTAACATGCAGGCTGTCTGTCCTCACAAGTCTCTGCTGACTTTTTGAAGTATTTTGGGGAAAAGAAGCATGAAATTTGACATTTTATTTTTTGACATTGGAGAAGTAGAATAGGTATGTATACTGTGGGTTCAAGGTGATGACTTAGATGAACAATCCATGGCCTTTATAATCAGTCAGTCATCCCTTGGATCTTACAACTGGTTGTCCACACTATCATTATAGGTGGCTCACTCATTCTAGGGGAAATTACCCATAATTTCCCCCATAAAACCAGATCCTACAAATATTTCAAGTAGAAGGTGATATCTGTTTGTCTTTTTCTTCCTTCTTATATCCATGATTAGCCTGGATAGTCAATGTATTTTTATACTTATATGTACAAATTAAATTTTTCAGTTGCCTACATTTCCTAATATAGGAACTGGAGTTAATATGCAGTCTTCTTATTAAAACTCAGGAAGGCAACAATCATTGCAGTTGCTGATGTAATTAGGTGGGATTTTTCTCCCCAGTTGCTCTCAAAGATTATTGTTGTCTTTCTTATACAGATTGGCTATTTTAACAGTATTGGAGGGCAAGTGTTGAGAAAGAATTAAATGTTGTTGCTGTTTTTGACTTGCAGACCAAAGAGAAAATTCTCCGGTCCAAAGTATTCAGTCTCCCAAGAGCCTTTTTTTCGGGGCAGTGTCTGAGATGATCAGCCCCTCAGAAAAGGGTTCAGCCCGAATTAAAAGGCCTTCAAGAAACATGTTGGGCTCTGAGATACCTACAGCTTACCAGGTATAAAATTTCTCTAAAGTTTAAAATAGTATAGTCTCAGGGAACACAGAGACATGGCAGAGGAAACCACAGAGATCATTAGGGAGGAGAAAGCCAGTGAGATTGATAGATAATAAAAGAAATTTGGGGTGGTTGGATTGAGGCACATGAATGATTACTGGGCATGTGGGAACTTAAAGCAGCAGGTTTGGCTGAGGCTATTGTTATAGGAAGGAGATAGAGATCTCACCTACTCTCTTGGCTTCATCTACCATTTATATCAGACACTCCATATATGTCTTTCTGAAATGTTTAACAAGTATTCATCTGTTTCCTTTTCGTTGCCCACTCAATCCAGTCACCCATGTAGAAACCTGGGAGTCACCCTTGACTTTTCACTCTCCCAGGACAGAGCCAATTAACCAAGTCCTGCCCATTTTATTTACAAACTGTTTCTTGTACCCATACCCTCTTCTCCATCGCTGCTATTACTGCCCTAGTTCAGTTCTGCTTGGAACATTTCAGCAGCCATTTCCCTCTTAAATCCTTCCTCCACTCAGAGGTCAGTGATTTTTCTGAAATGTTCATCTGACTTTGCTTACAATGTTCACTCTGCCTAAAGCTCTATAGATGCCCTGTCTGCCAAAACACAGTTTTCTAAGATTTCCTAAAGTGAAACCCTTGTGTTCAAAAGTAATAATGTTTGTTTGGAAACCCAGTAAATGCTTAGAGGTAGGGGGAAGACACGGAGCTCTGGGGAAGGGTTTGAAAACCACAGATCTGTACAACCAAGGTCAGTCTCCTCCCTCAGGCAGACAAGGTCCTTCATGGTCTGGGCCCTGATAGGCTGGCTGGCCTCAGCCCTCACCCCTTCCTGCATCATGCTCCACCTTCCCAGCAACATCAGGCTGCACACTGTCCTGCACACAGCTGGTGTTTCTCACTTCTGTCCCTTTGCTTATAGTGATTTCTCCCCCATTTCTCCAGCCTTTGCCTTCATGTGACGACACTCATTCTTGAAGACCTGACTCACTTTTCCTTCCTCTCCTCCCCACAGCTGGGTTAGACAGCTCCCGTAATTCCCTTTGCACATGGCCATCATGGCGTTGGCCACACTGTTATCATGTTTATACACTGAGCATTGGTAACAAACGAGTCCCTGACCCATGTGGGTCCAAGTGCTCACCACTATAGGATCACCAGTCACACCCCCCAGACCAAACTTAAAGGAAAGGCTTGTTATTTCAGAAGACATCAAAGTCTTGTTATTTCAGAAGACGTCAGGAGACAGAGGGCAAAGTCCCACCTGCCTCCCCAATCGACTGAGGGGTTTATACAGGTAAATGTATCAGAGAAAAGACATCTTCAAGTGTAGTGGACAGCTGCTTCCTGCTTTGAGTGATGTAAAATGTATTGGGATGTATCTGGTGAGACAGGATGTCTTTTCAATGCAATCTTAGTTAATCATTAAGGGCAAGCTATAAAGGGAAAGCAAAGTTAGTTCTATAGTGTATACGATTGTGGGGATTTCCTACATTTACAGCATGAAACGCCAACTAGATTGGGATTCCCTTGAGACAAGTAAGGCTGTAGAAAAGATAGATGTTTGACTTCCTTACCTGTTGGAGTATTTAACTATATTTTTTGCAAGGAGGAAGGGAAATTTTTAGTTTTTCTGAGACGTTATCTTTGTTGCTGTTGCCTTATGTATCTGTATATTCCATGCCCTCCTTCTCTCCCCCCAACCCCCCCACAGTGCCTGGCACATAGTAGGTATTTCATGAGCACATGTGGAATGAAGGTGAGCAGCAGATGAGGTGGCTGCTGGAGGCTACTTCAGGCAAAGGTCTAAAATAGCTGTCTCGTTTGAAGAAAGGAAAGAGACAGTAGTTGTGAGTGGTGGAAGGATACAGTTATGGTTTAGCGGTGGTATGTGAAGTATTGAAATTATTTGTTCTTAGGAGCATAAACTAAGACTGGATATAGTGCTTTATCCTTGAAAAAGTGGACAAGTAAAATCTGAGTCATGTGTTGGAGGGGGAACCAGGTCACTATTTGAAATTTCCAATTTCAGATCATTCCTTTGCCTGATTATGAATCTCCCATTTGCTTTTCTGTCATCTTAGAGATTACTAAAACACTCTTTAGAGAATATGGATTATAATATACAAGCACTGAAATAAGCATTTTTCTTTTCAGACTCCTGAGAAGAGCTACCAGGAATCTCCAAGCTTTTCTAAAACTACACCAAGAAGTTTCCCTCGTACACTGCAAACTCCATTGTATACTCCAGAAAGGCTGCAAAAATCCCCTGCAAAGCAGACCATTTTTAAGGAGTCCTTAAAAGGCTTCTCCTCACATGTCTATGATTCACCATCAGAATCAAAAGTCACTCCTCAAAAAGGATACTCCCTAGCAGGAGATGTCTCTCCTAATGAAAAGAAGATACCAAGAACTCCCAAAAGGCAAGGTGCTCAGCCACCTGGGTTTTTGCTGAATCGTACTTGGCTACATTCAGTGAATTCCAGTCCAGAAAGTCCCTCCTGTCCAACAACTCCGTCAACTGCCCAGCGCAGAAGTGAGTGTCTGACTCCTGTCAGATACTCTCTCAGAACACCTCCGAGAGCAGCAGCCTTCACAGGCACACCTCAGAATCAAAAACACCAACAGCCCCGTGTCCCCAGAGCTTCTCAGGCAGAGGACCCAGCACAGAAACTAAAGGATAAAGTTGTCAAAACCACAAAGAATCCAAGGAGTACAACTATGATTTCTTCCCCACCTGTTTCTCCGAAGAAACTATTTACTTCTCCTTTATGTGATATTTCCAAAAAGAGTCCATTTAGGAAACCTTCAATAGAATCTTCTCCCCCTGGAGAACTGGATTGGAAAGAGTCCCAGGTGTCATCCAGTGTAGCTGCATCTCTCTCTTATCCTGCTCCCTCAACTCCCCTGCAAATCTCACAGATAGTCACATCTCATTCTGTCCCCCGTGCACCCCCCTCTAAAATTGGGAAGTGGTATATAAAGACCTCTAATCCTGGAAGAAGCTTCCTGGAGTGCTGGCCTGACAGCTGTGCTGCTCCTGTGGTTGGCACAGCTGACAGCCCGGCTGCCATCACAGACTCTAGAAAGGACCAGAAGGAAGTGGGCCTCTCTCCTCAATCTTCTCCTGAAAGACAGAGTTACCTGGACACTGGTTTCGGGAGTGACTGGCATATATCCTCTTCTCTGTTTATTGCAAGTAACAAACAATATCTCACTCTCCTTGATGAAGCTGAGCACTGTGGTAGTGATAACTTGAAAAGTAATGTCTTACCAGTGGAGGAAGGTGAGGGGTTAAGGACAGGGACTGCTGATGAGAAGCCTTCTCTGTCTAACCCTGGGATTTCTCCATCTCCTTCCTCGCGGCCTGGCTCTCCTCTGATACCTTCCTACAACCTGCACTGTACTGCAGACAGAAGGCAGCACTGGGCTGCAGCTCAACCAGACAGTCTGCACACTTCAGCCCAGCATCCGAAAGCCTCTGGCAGTCCACAGACCTATGAGATTGAGCTGGAGATGCAAGCTTCTGGCCTTCCCAAGCTTCGAATAAAAAAGATAGAACCCGAGCCCCTAAGAAAGGAAGAGAGCTCTATGGGAGAGGAGAGCTCCTTCCCTGGTCTCAGCTTGCCCAGGAGCACAAGGTCCTCCAGCAAACCCGAACCCACCTACATGTCACCCCCCTGCCTCCGCCCCTCACACAGCACACCTGGCAAGAGTGGGGGGCAAACCTACATTTGCCAGTCCTGCACCCCCACCCACTGCCCCTCTAGTACCCCTTCTCCGTTTCAAACAGATGTTGGGGTTCCTTGGACACCATCCCCCAAGTACAGTGGGAAGACACCTCCAGACACAATTAAAGACTGGCCCCGGAGGAAGAGGGCAGTGGACTGCAGCACTGGCACCTCTTCCGGGAGGGGTGAAGGCATTACAGACCTTCCTGGGGGCCTGTCACTGCTTGACACTGAGGGGAAGGAGCAAAGCCTTGACCTCAGCATCCACAAGACCGCCATCTTGGGGGATATTGAGCTTGAGGGGGTGTGTCAGTTGCCAGACCAATCACCTCCCAGGGACAGTGTGCCCAGGGCTGAGGAAGCCTTATGGGGACAGTTTGGGTCGGGTTCCAGAAAGAGACTCTTGTCTGCTAAAGAAGAAGCTGAGTATCAAGCCAAAAGAGTCTGTGACAACCTGAGAGAAGATGCAGAAGTTAGTAGGTATGAGGAGAGATCATCAAGTTCAAGTGTGTGCCAGCTCCCCTCCATGGGGGACGATGAGGTGTTTGTTTCTGGTGAGTTTTGGAAACCACTTGCCATATGGTTTCCATGGGGCAGAGTGTTTGGGGAGGAGTCATTTGGAGTGGGGACAGCTGGGCTTCCTTGTTCGCGGTCCTGTGGGGCTGCACTTACCATGTGGGATCTCTCTAGGCTCCACCCCACCTCCTGGCTGTGCTGTGCGGAGTGCCCTCTCCACCAGTGGTCTGCAGGCTCTGACCCAGTCTCCACTGCTGTTCCAGGGGAAAACACCTTCTCAGTGCAAAGACTCCAGAGGTAATTTGTTAAAGGTCTTGGAGACTTTTACCAGGATCAAGCTACTCTCCTGTGGGTGACTCTCTGGAGTTCACTCAGGGTTGCCAGGAAGAGAGATTCTGGAGGGGCCTTGGGGAAAGCTTAGTATGGGATGGGTGATTTTGTGCCTACAGTGTCATGTGCCCTTCCCAGAGAAACTCCATATTAGAACTTCTGCATCTGAATAGAAACGCCCTCAAAATCATACTAAAATACTTTAGTTTTCTTGAAGATGATGACAGCAGTGGGCACATGCCAACATACTGCTCGTTAGTAGCCTTCGAATCTGAACAGGAAAGTGTTTTGAGCAGCATGAGGGATAGATAGCATGTTTAGAGCCAGCTATTTCCCCACAGTGGATTTATTCCCATGTTTTTCTGTGCGTTTGTTTTGAAAAAGTACTGACTGTAGTAACCAGCCTTCAGACTATAGGGTTCCCTTTCCTTGACCCCATCTGTAAAAGCACAGGATCTGTCCTGTTAACTGCATGGTTAGAAAAGTTTCCTTCTGCTGCTAGACTGAGTAGGGGAGTGCAGGTAGAGGCAGTGTTTCTATTCCCTCAAGACCATGGTATAAATCATGCAAAATAGCATAGCCCCACATATCTGAGACCTAAAAAGGATGTACAATATATCAAACGGGATTCAAACCACAGGTACTTTGCATTTTTACAATAGCTTCTTGCTGTCAGTTCAGTACATAACTGTTACAGGCAGAGGGCTATGTAAAAAGTGTAGGTAACATTTCTGCAGGATGAGAACCTCCAGTCCGTCTTCATGTGTAACTTTCTGCAGTTGAAGACCATCATTTCCTTCTGTTCAGTCCTCGGTTACTTCCTGCACACTAAGTCTTACTCCTTTCTAGATGAGGATATGGATGTGGATATGGATGCCTTTCCTTCCACTGCAGAAGAATCTCCTTTCAGCCGAGCATTCTCCAGGAGACACCTCATCGGCAGAACTTACACACGGAAGAAGCTCATTAGCTAGTTAGGATGGAACCCGGTTGGAGGATTTGTAACTACAAACACTACTGAACTTGACCAGATCCAGTGCATTCCCTGAAAGGGGGAGTGCTCTAAGAGTGGTTTTGTCTGGATGTGTTAGGAATTCCAGACTCATACCATGAAGGAATTCTAGCAGTGTGCCCAGAAACAGGAGAAACTGGGGCTTAATGGGACTGAGAAAGTTCAAAAGATGAACATGAAGTCAGCCCGGTTCCCATGGGCATAAAGAAATTGGGAACCTTGTCCCAAGCCTCTTTTACCTGGTCAGCTTTCAGATTCCCGCTAGAATGCCTTGTGGTTTTTTAATTCCCCTCATGGAATCTATCCACCCCCAGGCCCTATCCTTTGTTGGGGAGGCTGGGGAAGGTGACATGGATGGCAGTGTAGCTAGTGCTGTCACTCACGCAGCCTGGGAAACCAGACAAGGAATTGTTAACACTGGGATCCCATTCCAGCCCCACCCATTCATGACCTTGGTAAGTCAGAGGGCTATTCTGTGCCTTACTTGTGAAAATGGAGAAAGGAGCCCTGCACGAGGTCCCTCTCAGAGCTGTTGTAAGGCTGGGGCACTGCCACATGGGCAGTTCTTTGTAAACTGTGAATCCCTGTACACAAAACTGAAGACCGCATCGGGCAGCAGAGTAAATTCTTTGCATTCCCTACGTAACAATAAAGTCATCTCTGACTAAGCCTTCAGTGCATTTCTATTTAATGTTCCAGCCTGAGGTTACTGTGCCCACAGTCCAGTTCTAGTGGTTTCTGGAGCAACCCCATTTCAAGGTCTTCCCTGAGAATCAGGCAGTTCATGTCACAGTCTTTGCCTGTTCATAGAGAGATGTCACCTGGCTTGTGGTTTCCACCTGGAGTGACCCATGGAACAGCTGGTCCCAGCTTGCTGTTGGGACTTGGCAGGGGCCTGGCTAACTGTAAGGGCTAATTCAGACTATCTCCCAGGGTCCAAACAGGGATCCAGCCTGCTGTGTTCCCAAATCTGATTCCTCCTATCGTAAGTCAAACTAAGTGAAAACTCGCATTTCTCCCTTCAGAGATTATTTTATTAGAAAATGGTTTTTAAAATTCTAAAAATGTGCTAAGTCTCCCAGTTCCCCCTATAAACATAACACCATTTAAACCACAACCCTGTTGCCACTGATCATTTTGCAACAAGCCTTGATTGAACCCCAGAACTATGGGAACATATAAGCATACCTCAAAAAGTTCATGGAAAGATTCATATTATCTATTCTATTTTTGCACAAACTTTCTGAAGTACACTTGTAAATTTGTTTGAAACCAGAATTGTCCTGAAACTTGGGCAAGCCAGAAGGTGACAACCAGGTACTGCAGCTTAAAGGAAGTGAATGGTAGGAATTTACATATTTTTTAAAACAAGAGTCCAGTTCTTTTGGGCTGTGGCCAAAATTTGTTGACGCCAATTAGTGTAAAGAAGAGGACCTGGATTTAGGGTGTAAGGTCAGGACTATCCACAGAAGCAAAATGTAGACAACTGCACCTTTCAGCAGGATCAAACTCTCTCTTCCAAGTCAGGGTCTGCCCCACGGGCCTACAGGGGGTTTTTCCGGACATCAATCATCCCTGGGCTTGCTCTTCTTAGTTCCCGACGGGGCTTGGGCAAAGACCCAAAGGTCCAGGGCAGGCCCACCTCCCCCACAGGCAGCACCCGCCCCATCAGGGGCTCAGCTGCGTCCCGCTGCCTCAGCTCCTCGGGGGAGGCCTGCTCTTCGCCACACAGGCTTGAGCGTTTCCACGTCAAGGGTAACGGAGCATGGACCAAGTCCCGTGTCTCCTCGCGGGCACGGGGGGCCCCCTCAGTGAGTGGGGGCTGCCAGAGAAGCTCAGACACTGGGTGGGGCTCATCTTCATCTCTGGAGACTTGTTTATTCTCCAGGCAGAGGCTCTTCTTCTCCCCACCTGTCACTGAGAAAGCATGTCCTTGTCAAACATGGAGATATCAGCGCCTTCCTGAAGTACTAGCTTCCCGATGCCCCAGCCCAATAAGCAACCTGTAAAATGAGCCAATAAGAGATAAAGGTGGTTTCAAAGCCTTCCCCAAAACGAAGGAATAAGCCTGACTTAGAGCAAGACAGGCCAAAGCCTGGGCCAGCCGATAAAAATTACCTTTGCTCTGGCCCACAGCATTCACACTGCTGAGCTTCTGTTTTAGTTCCTGGTTTATCCACATGTGGCGGCCCAGTTCCTTCTCCAGAGCTTGGATCCGGGCCTCATACTGCCTCTTGCTGTCTGCCAACCCTTCGCCAAGGTGGTCTGGAGTAGAAAGGCAGAGGACATGGGTGAGGAACTGTGGGCAGGTTGGGGCGGCTGGGGCCTGGGAGTGAGGGGGCAGGGCCACGCACCTCGGCTCTGCTGGAGGAGCAGCTGGATGTTCTGCTCATGCTCCTTCTGCTGCAGGGTCAGCTGGCGGTCCATCTCCAGGCGCTGCCGCTCCAGGGCCACCTCCAGCCAGTACACCAACCTCTGCTGCTCCTCCAGCTGCATCTCCAGCTCCGAGAAGGCAATCTGCTGCTGGTGCTGCTCCTCTCGGAGTGTCACCACCTGTCATGGGACCCAGCCAGGTTCAGTCTCGCCACTGGCCCCCTTCACCCTGGTAGTCCTCAACCAGTGACAGCATGTGTTGGCCAACTTGTCACTGTGATGCCATGGCAGACATCACTACAAAGTCACCAGGGTCTTTCCTGCTGAGCCAAGACTTGGCCTGAGACACTTCTCCACAGTGTTCTAGGCACTGATTTCCAAATGACCAGAGCTGGCTCTCAAGATGGCACTTTTGCCACCTCTGCCATAAACCCTCTCCTAACCACTGAGGCTCTGAACAGGGCCTCAAGCTGTGGAATTTCATCTAGGCCAGGATCTCTCACCATCAGCATGATGGACATTGTGGGACAGATAATTCTTGGGTGTAGAGGCCCGGCCTGTGCATTATATGATGTTTATCAGCATGCCTGGCACTCATCCCCACCACTGACAACCAAAGATATCTCCAGACATGGCCAAATGTCCCCTGGGTGACAAAACCATCCCTTATTGAGAACCTCTGAGCTGGGCAAGGGCCACCGTGAAGTTGGCCAATCAGACTGGAAAAGAGGGTGAAGGAGATTGGGTCTTAGCACCACAAGTAAAACAAACTATAAAGAGAAGAGCCAGACAGCCCTGTAGACTAGAGCTGGTCCTGATTCTGATTCCCCATCTAGGAGGAAATGGGGTATTCTCTGGAGCTGCCATGAGATCCCTCCCCCATGTGAGTTGCAGAAGGAGGCAGAGGTTCAAGGGCCGGTGACCCACCTTGTCAAAATACTTGCAGAGTAGGGCTCTGGTCTCTGAGGATGAGAGGTAGCTGAGCTTGGCCATGAGGTTCATCTCGCACTGGGACAGCAACGAGGCCGAGGCCCGCAGCACCCGCTGGCGGCATGTGATGGCCTCATTCTTGTACTCGATGGCGGCATCCAGAGCCTCGATGGCCTCATCCAACTGGAACAGCGTCCGCTCCTCCTGCAGGAACAGAGGCATGCGTGGTGGGCAAGTACTGGGCTTCCTGCACCTCAGAACAAGTCCTGGGTAGACACAACAGTCAACATTTAGCCACACCTGAACCTTAAGTGTCCTCTGTCCTGAGAGTGGAGTCAGCACATCAGGAGAGAAGTGCCCCCTGCTCCCTGTCACAGCCCCAACCTGGGGTGAGTATGGGGCACTGCTAAGGGGCTGCTTGTTCAAGTGCACACCCTCTGCAGTTACCCACACTTGGGAAGCTGAGAACACCCTACAGTGAATGGAAGGTGTAGTTGGGGTTGCCACGGAGACACCCCAGGGCCTGCTGGGGAGGTTCCTATTAACAGGCCTTCTCTTTTCTCAGAGAAAGCAAACATGTGGGCCATGGGGAACATTAAACAGCTACCAAAACACTCAGCCCCACATGCAAAGTTGAGATGTGTGAGCACATGGTCTAATGTAGCACAGGACACAGCAGGATCCAGGCCCCAGCCAGGAGGTAACTGAGAGGTCAGCAAGGCCCAGCCCTGTGTCCAAGACAAGGAGCTAAAGCAGAGGGCAGAAGGGCCAGGCCAGCCCTCACCAGCCCCCATTCCCACCTGGCAGGGCCTACCACACAGAGGGGCTTGTGTCCAAGCAGCAAGGCCAGCACCCACAGAGCAGAGGGACAGATCAATGATGGGAGTGGAGGGCCGAGGCAGAGAGGCCAAGCTTGGCGGATGCCTGCAGGCGTACCTCGGGCGACAGCAGGCTGCCCTGCCTCAGCTTGCTGTCGATCTCCAGGCGCTGCTTCAGCAGCAAGTCCTTCTCCTGGCGCAGGCTGTCAATCTCCCCACGGATCTGCTGCTGGCTCTGGGCACTGCCCTGCCGCAGCTGCCCACTCTTCTCTGACAGCTCCTTCTCCAGGTGCTCCAGCCGGCTGGACACTCGCACGATGTCCTCGTTGAGGGCCTGCAGTGGCACCGCCAGGGATTAGGGAAGGAACAGGCACCATCCTCACAGGGGTGGCAGAAACAGCCCAGCCTAGTCTCTGGATGCTGAGGATAACATGGGTCCTTCCCTGAGGAAACCTACAATCCAGATGTTCTCCTCAGGGTGACGCCTGACTCTTAATTCACAGAAGCCCAGGGAGTAGGGGCCAAAGGGACCAGAGGAGGAGCCCCCAAAGATGGCCCAGAGGAGGACACAGACAAACAGAGGGCAGAAGACCTGGCAAGAAGGGAAGACCTGGCAAAGGCAGAGTGGGGGTGGGGCAGGGTGGCCTGTCACTGAGATGACTGAACTGGAGAGTGATGGGAATTATGGGAAATTAGTGGCCCTTTTGGGAGCTGAATATGGGGGGAAATGAAAGATCTAACAGTCAAGGGAAGTTACAGGCCATCCAGCCTGAACCCTCCTGGACTTTGGAGTGCTCCGTGATGGCAGAAGCAGGGCTCCAGACCTCTGGGTCTGGAACCCTCTGGGAATCTAGCCCAAGCACCTGTACTAGAACAGGCTCTGCATTTGTGTTTGACATACCCCCTCTAATCCTCCTGGCAACATTATGACCCCATTTGACAGAAGGGGAAACTGGCTCAAAAGCTGACCTTCCTAGTTAAGAGAGAGTAGTGGGGCCAGGTGTGTCTTCCCAGGTGTGCCTGCATCCAAAGCAAGTGAAGTCTCTTTCTATTTGGGCAGACCACCCTCCTATACCTGCTCTTCCTTGTTCTGCCTGCACAGGCCCCAAAGAGGTGGTTAATGAGGTGAAATGAATTGTGGGATGGATACTTGGAGAGATTCTTCTGCCCTCAAATCAGTATCTGTGTCATACACATCCTAAAGCTCTAGAGTTCTTGAGGATCTATAGGATACAGCCCTGTAGGACAGAGCTACACCTGTCTAGAACTTACCTGGCAGAGACATCATCTAGAAGAACGTCACCTGTCTAGACCTCACTTGGCAGGGCCATTAACTAGAAAAACCTAACCTGTCTAGACCTCACTTGGTGGGGACATCACCTGGTAAGACTTCACCTGGCAGGGTTATCACTTGGAGGGACCTCACCTAGCTAGACCTCACCATTGCAGGATCTTGCCTGGCAGGGACCTCACCTGGCAGGGCCTCACCTGGCTGGACCGCAGGCGCTTGCTCTCCAGCCCTGTCTTCTCCTGCATCAGGGCCTCCTTCTTGGCCAGGATGGCCTCCCGCTTGTGGAGCTCCTCCCCCAGCTCCTCCAGTGCCCGGCGCTGCTGCAGGACCTTCTCCATCTCCTGATCCAACCACTTCTTCTGCTCCTCAATCTTCTGAGGGAAAGTGGGGAGGTGGGGAGGGAACTCAGTTCCCACCTCCGGCTGTGGGACTGCCACCCAAGTTCCAACAGGGAGAATGGTATTCCCACCAGCTGACCTCCAGGGGACCCTGGCAACCAGCCAGGGCTGCCCTGCCAGGCTGCAGAAGCTTTCAGACACGCAGGCTCAGCCCACCCCCACCTGCTGCTGCTCCAGGCTGACCACAGAGCCATTGCTACCGCTGCGCCTCTTCCTCTGGAACGCTGCGATCTCTTCTGTCTTGATCTTCAGGATCTTCTGCTGCTGCTCATGCTTCAGCTCCAGCTCCTGGGACAGAAACTCAGTGGACAGGGACATTTACAGTGCCAGCATCTCCCCAGAACCTGCTAGTGATCCCCAAAGGCCACAGAAAGGTCTTCCCACTGCCCAGTCAACCCTGCAAAGCATCCCCCAGCCTCTCTGGGGACCAGAAAACTGATGCAAACACATGTCTGGTCCCTGCAAGATACAAGTCACCTTATATTTGTCATCTCACTGAAGTCTCATGCTAGCCTTGAGTTTCCTATAACGCTCATTTTCAGATGAAAAAACCAACTCAGATAGTCTGCATGACCTGCTTTATAAGGTCATGTGGCTGTGAGTGGTGGGACCAGGACAGACCCACCCTGGGCCCGCCTGGCTGAGCCCCGGGCTCAGGGTGCCCCCTCCAGCCCTGAGCCTGACCTTGACACGGTGCTGCCGCTTGTTCATCTCCATCTCCAGGCGCCGCTTCTGCTCTGTCTCCTCGCGAAGCCGCCGCTGCAGCTGCCCCTGCTGCTGCCGCATAAGCTGCACATTCCTCTCGAGTTCCTGCAGCCGCTTCTCGCTCTGGGCTGACAGTGACGCCAGCCGCTCTGTCACCTGCTTCTTCTCCTTCAGCACCTGTGACCCACAGTCTCCACTAGGCCATGCACAGGGGCTACTGCGAGTCTGGTATAGTGCCTGGCACTCAACAAGGACAGATGAGTGGATAGAGGGACAGACAAAAAGGGGAAAAGGTGGGTGGATGATAGACTAATAATAACAACAGAACACTAATAATGGTAGCTATTATGACATGTACTTGGCACTACACTAAGTGCTCTGTGTGTATTAAATGATCCTAATAAGCCTATGAAAAAGTATGATTATTATTATCCCTAGTTTATAGATTAGGAAACTGAGGCACAGAGAGGTTAAGGAACTTGACCAAGGACACACAGCTAGTAAGTGGTAGAGCTGGGATTCAAACCCAGTCAGGTATCGGAGCCTGTGCTCTCAACCACTCTACTGTACTGTGTCTTAGACACCTGAACGGAGAAAAAAAAGGAATAAACGATGGATGGACAGCTGCAAAGATGGATGGATGGAAGGGTGGTGGACACATGAAGAGGTGGGTAGTATCACATAAAGGTAAAAAATAGAACGAACAGTGTTATGGACAGAATTGTGTCCCGTGCCCCTCAAATTCCTACGTGGAAGTCCTAACCCCCAGTACCTCAGAATATGACTGTATTTGGAGATACAGCTTTAAAGAGGTAATTCAGATTAAATGAGGTCATAAGGGTGAGGTCCTTATCCAATAGAACTAGTGTCCTTATAAGAGTAGGAAGAGACACCAGGGATGTGTGCACAGAGGAAACACCACATGAAGACACAGCAAGAAGGTGGACACCTGCAAGTCAAGTAGAGAGGCCTCAGAGGTAGCCAGACCTGCTGACACCTTGATCGTGGACTTCCAGCCTCCAGAACTGTGAGAAACTAAGCTTCTATTGCTTAAGCCACCCAGTCTGCAGTACTTGGCATGGCAGCCCTAGCAAACTAACACAGACAGATAATGCATGAATCGATAAATAGGAATGGAACGGTGGATGGATACAAGGATAAGTGGACAGTTGATCAATCAACAGATAAAAGGCTAAGCAGATGGGTGGGTTAGGTGGACACAGACAAGAGGATGGGATGGGGGGAGGCAAATGCACAGCTGGAAGGGTGGACTGGGATGGACCTAGGGAGGGAGGGCTGCATGCTGAAGGGTAGATTTTCTTTAGATACCCACTCTTCACCCTAGATGGTCTTCAGGCAGGCCTCCTAGATGGTCTTCAGGCAGGACCCACCTCCCTGCCTCTGCTGTGTTTAAAAGTGAGCCAACTCCCAGCTTCTAAACAATACCAGCCTCACCTTGGGAGGCCAGGTAGGAGTTAGTGCCACCAGCCAGGGGGTGGGGCACGACGGCCTGAGCACGCACAGGTTCCACAGTGGGTTTCAGCCCCAGAACCTATGTGTCCTGGTCCCAGGAACCCCAGCCTGAGAGGCCACAGCTGTCCCCACCCTCCACCCCCCGAGACCCAGGCACTGACCTGCACCTGGCTCTGGGCCACAGCGACCCTCTTGCGGAACTCCTGCAGCCGGGACCGCTCACCGGCATCCTGGGGCTCCTTGCCCTCAAGCTCCCGCAGCTGCCTCTGGCCTTCACTCAGCTCCACCCGCACACGCTCCGCCTCCTGCTCCAGCTCTCGGATGCGCTGGCTGTGCTGGCGGTTCAGGGCCTGGGCCGCTTTCCCTGAGAGAAAGCGAGGGCACGTCAGCACAAACTCCCCTCTCCTCTCCCCCAAGAAAGCCACCGGTGCACCACTCTGGGAGGTTTCCCAGCTCTTGGACACCTGCCTGGGTTTCACCAAGCCTTTGTACCACTAGTACCGTTATTTATTTAATATTTTGCTTCAAATCAACTTGCTTTTAAAATGAGCCTCATCCATAGCAATGACCCAAAGAAATGACAAGTTAATTAGTTTTTATTTTTATCTCATACATGCTAAAATAAATATATAACTTGAACCTGCATAGAATTAAGCCTCTAGAACTAACTTCTGCACTCGCAGGAAATATGGAGGACACCACAAGGAAAAGAACAGACACACCCAAAGCATATGGAGTTTGGAACATTTTACAGGATTTCTGTGCAGAGCGAGAGAAGAGAAACTTCAGAGGAGACCTAACAAGCAAATATACTGTGTGTTGAACAAGTCTAGAACCTGTTTCCAGCAAACCAGCTGTAAAGAGACACTGTTGAATCATCTAAGGAATGTGCTTACGCTCTGGCACTGAGAGGGCATTAGTTTTGTTAGAGATGCACTAATGGTACTACAGTTAGGTAAATAATGTCCATATTTTAAAAGAGACATACTGGAAGGTGTGGGGATGAAAGGACATAATGTCTGGGATTTGCTTCAAAATTGTGCAGCAAAGAAAAAAGGGAGAGGCCCGGCCCGGTGGCGCACTGGAGACTGCACCGCCTGGGAGCGCAGTGGTGCTCCCGCCGAGGGTTCGGATCCCATGTGGAGACCGGTTCCCGCTCACTGGTTGAGCGTGGTACAGGCGCGACACCGAGGGTTGCGATCCCGTTACCGGTCAGTAAAAAAAAGACAAAAAGGAAAAAAAAAAAACCCGGCCCGGTGGCGCACTGGAGACTGCACCGCCTGGGAGCGCAGTGGTGCTCCCGCCGAGGGTTCGGATCCCATGTGGAGACCGGTTCCCGCTCACTGGTTGAGCGTGGTACAGGCGCGACACCGAGGGTTGCGATCCCGTTACCGGTCAGTAAAAAAGACAAAAAAAGGAAAAAAAAAAAAAAAAAGAAAGAAGGGAGAGATGAAACAAATGTGTGAAAATCTTGGTAACTGCTAAGTCTATTTATATTTTTGGCAGCTGGCCAGTATGGGGATCCAAACCTTTGACCTTTGTGGTAACTGCTAAATCTAAATGATGGGTACAAATATGAGAACCCCTTATAGTGGTCTCTCTTCTTATACGTCTGTCTGAAAATTTCCACAATGAATTTCATAATAATTAAATTCATAATTATTAAAATAAAAAGGCTCAATTGGTCACCATCTAAAATCGTCCCCTGCCACTTTACTCATATCGCCCATAGTAGACGTAGCACAATTTAGGGACACCCACTGTGCGCTCTCCGGGGCCAAGAGAGTCTGTGCCCAGCACCATGCCTAAGCAGTACTGCGTACTGAGAGTTATTCTAAGCACTTTACCTGAATTAACTCATTTCACCCTCACAACAATCTTATGAAGTAGGTACAATTATTATCCCTATTTTAGAGATGTAAAAACTATAGCACAGAGGGGTTATGCTACTTGCTCAAGGTCACACAGCTAGAAGAGGCTGAGCTGGGTATCCAGCCTAGGCCATCTGGCCCTGCTCCTAACCACCACACTGCAGAACTCTCTCTAAAACAGTGCAGGAGAAGTAACAGATGAGAAGCCACCCTCAGGTGGGAGGCCCACCCCCTCACCCACCCCCTCACCTGTGCGGACCAGCTCGCCAATAAGCTCCTCCTTCATGCGGATATTGATAGCCAGCTCCCGGATCTTCTGCTGGGCCTGGGCAAGCCGCCACTCAGAGGCCATGGCAGCAGGGGCCTGGCGGGTCTGAGGTGAGGCCTTGCTCCCACCAACCACTGTAACAGGCAGACTGTCAAGGCCACCGCCCCAATGGACGGTGGGGGAGGCAGAGGAGTGGAGGGGGCATGCCCTGGGCAGGGGCTGCAGGGGATGGTGTGTGGACTGTCCCAGGGTGGCTGGCCCAGGACCATGGAGGGAAGAAGGGGAGGGGGACCTCTCTGCACTACACCCAGCTCACCTCTGGACACTGGGATGGCTGCATCCACCTCTTCAAGGCGAAGCTCTGGGCCCTTCCTATCCAGTGGACTCCCTGGGCGGGCCCCTGCCCTCTGGCTCCAGTTGCTGATCCCATTTCTGGAGGGCAGAAGCAGGTGTCTCTACCCCTCGCCAGCCCCTGCCCCAGTCCAGCCACCTCCCAAACCTAGAGGGAGTAACAGAAGCCACTGAGTCTTCCATTCCCCAGGGCCAGTATAACCCCAGGCAGAATTCAGAGGCCCCGGGCCGGCCTGTGGCTCACTCGGGAGAGTGCGGTGCTGATAACACCCAGGCCACAGGTTCGGATCCTATATATGGATGGCCGGTTCGCTCACTGGCTGAGCGTGGTGCTGAGAACACCAAGTCAAGGGTTGAGATCCCCTTACCGGTCATCTTTTTAAAAAAAAGAAAAAAAAGAAAAAAAAAAGAAACTTGGTAAAAAAAAATGTGTGCACAGAACAAGGACCACAAAAGACTACAGGAAATTGAAACAGTGAATGTGCTGGGGGTGGGATTTGTAACTTCTTCCCCTTCTAATATTTCTAATATTTGTTAGAACCAATGGAAATTTTTAAGGTATTTTTGTCTGAAGGAGTCAGCCTAATAACCTAGGAATTTTAAATAGTATTCTATGTGCAGAAACTCCGAATTAGGGAAGGGGTTCAATTTTTCCCTTGGTGTTTCCTTATTTCCTCCTTTGTACCGTGAATAGATACACTCCTTTGCATAGGGGAAGAAAGCTTTAATTCAAATAATAAATAACAAATAATTCAAATAACAAATACATAGGGCAGCTGGGGACACTGAGGGCTGCCTTGGAGGCTAACAGCCAGGAAGCCTGGGCTCACTCTGTGTCACACCCACCCCAATGTGACCTCTTGGTTCAGAGCCCACAGTCCTATCCAGCCCTCCCCCAAAGGCCAGCCAGGATGATGAAGTTGAGAGCACCCTGAGAGCTGAGAGGTCTCTCCCATTGCTGTCTGAGGAGGAGACCATGAGATCCTGAACCTGTCCAGCCCCAGGCCCTCAGCCAATCCTTGTAAGGATGGGCAGCAGGTCCCACTCACCTGCGCAGGTGCAAGGTCCTCCTGGGCACCTCCTCCTCCTCTTCCTCCTCTGATGCAGCTGAAGATCCACTTCCCAGCCTGTCCGCCTCGGCTAGCAACTCAGCTCCAGCCTCCCTGCCATTTGTCACCTGGTAGGGGAGTGTCAGGGTCTCCTCCAGGGAATCCTCCATGAGCCATTTCCCACCAAGTCTTTGTTCTCGCGGTGTGCCTGCCTTCCTCACGTCTCTGCCTTCTCAAGCCCTGCCTTGCCTTCAAGATCTAGCTTAGGTGACACCTCTGGGAAGCCTTTTTTTAATGTCAAGCTGGAGCAAGAGATTCCTCCTTTCCCTCCCCCCACTCCAGCAAGAGATTCCTCCTTCCCCTCCCCCCACTTCCATGGAACCTGGTACTCCTCAGGTGACAATGTGCCCTCTCTGTCTTGTATACAGGTCATCTGCAACCAAGTCCTATCTCACCAGAGTGGTGGGTGCACAAGAGATTTCTGCCCCACCTAAGTCCTCTCCGCCTTTAGAGCTGAGATGACCCAGAGCTTTCAGGCAGAGCAAGAGTAGTCTTTGTCCAAAAGGCAAGTGGCAGAACTAGAAGCAGGAAACCAAGGCTCAGAGAGACAGATTAGAGCTCATGGAAAACTGAACTTGCAAAGAATGTCATCTGAAGGCAGGGGGGTAGCCTCAGAGATGATGCGCTCTCCGTCCCAGGAGGTGTGTAAGCTTCTCATCTGATGCCAGAAGCCAGAACCTCCTCTGTAACCTCCTCACTCCAAACAATCTCCAGCTACTCCAGGAATGCCCAGTGGTACTGGACCTTTCTGAGAAGCCCCACAGAAAGAATCACCCAAATCTTGGCCCTTAATCTAGGGCATCTCATATCTCACACATGGTCCCATGAAAGCATGGGTGAGGGACATGTGCCCCAGCACTGCTCTTCCCCTGCCCCAAGCATGACCAGGGCCTCACCTGGTCTAACAGAGCCCAGCAAACACCCAGCCTCACTCCCTCTCACCTCTCCCCACTGCTCAGGGCCAACTTCATTTCCAGGGAAGCAGGCAGGGGGCAACATGCCCAGCACGTGGGTATGGGCACCTCCCAGGGGGGCTGTGTGAGGCCGAGGTACCGAGCACCCAGGGGCCCCCCAGCCAGGCCGCACCAGCTCTAGACGCAGCCGCAGCTCCACCATCTCCTCCTGCTGCTCACGCAGCCGGTCACTCTGCAAGACATGGTCCAGGTGCTGACAGAGGTGCGAGTGCCAGGGGCAGGTATCCTCACCGACAGTGCAGGAAACTGAACAGGTCTCAGGCCACCCCATCACCTCTGGGCTAAAACTGAGGTGTCTCAAAAACCCCTGACCCCTGACCATATATCGTCCCTTAAACCCCTGACCCCTGACCATATATCGTCCCCTACCCCGCCCAACTTTTGCACTAGTTCAGACTCCACCTCCAACTACTGCCACCAGAGGGCACCAGGCGCAGTGCTGAACTGGCTTCGCCAGGCTCCAAGGTCCTATCCGGCTGCCCCTCCAGTCCCATCCCAACTGCCACCATCCAGCAAAGCTGCCTTCCTGGTGGTCCCACACACACCCCCGCACTGTTCTGTCGCTCACCTCCACGCCTCTGCTCATGTTGTGCACTCCCTCTCTCTACACCTCTCCTCCTCCGCCAGTACCTCACCCTCCCTGCCTCCCTCATCCTGGAAAACAGCTCAGACTTCCCCTCCTCCCAGAAAGCCTTAAGGAGTCGGCTGCACCTGCAGTTTGTACTGCTCCATGGCGTCCTCCAGCGCAGCCAGAAAGTCTCGGTTCTCCTCCTCCAGCCGCGCCACCTGACTCTGCAGGGTCAGCAGCTGCTGCGCCCCCTCATCTTCCTACGAGGCAGGGAGAGAGGCTCCAGGAGTGGGAACTGGCAGGGAGCTGGGATGCCCGGCTCTTTCGCTGCCCTGCCACCGGCTGGCCTAGCCCTGCTGCCCACTCTGTTCCAAGCTCTGCCTGCAATGGGGAACTACAGACCCCCTGGTGGGGAGGGCACTCCCGACCCCGCCTGGCCTGGGGTCTCCTCCGCAAGCCATTTGGGCCATCTCTCGTAATTATTAATCACACTTTTACTAATAATAATAGCACCACTATTATTAGGAGCAACTTAGCCCTCACCAGCACGCAAGAAAGGCACTTGTTACAACTTCAGCCCTTGCAACATCCCCCGGAGGTAAGTACTGAGTTTACAGATGGAGACCCTGAGGCTCGGTGCAGGTAAGGAAAGTGACTGCGGCCCTCAGAAGGAACTCTGAATCTCCAATGCGCTCTGCTAATGGACAGGAGGCAGGGGCCCCGCTGGCTGTGAAGACCGTCTTCCTCCCCCCATCCCCCCTGCATCATTCCCCACAGGGCACCTTCCGCCCGCCAGGCCCCTGCGCCACGTGGTCCTCGGAGGAGGCGCTCTCGATGCCGCTGTCGGGCTCGGAGGCGGAGCTCAGGGCGCTGCGTTCGCTCTCGACGGCGCACAGCCACTCGCGCACCTTGCGGGCGGCTGCGCCGGGCAGCCCGGGTTCGGCCTGCAGCTCGCGCAGGAGGCTGTAGGCGGCGTCGGTGCGGGC
>NW_007726125.1:137875-142805 GCF_000696425.1 Galeopterus variegatus
CGCGCGCCGGCCGTCGCCTCCTCGGGGGCCCGCTCGGCCTCGGGCCTCCAGCTGACGGTGGCGCGGTTGCGGATGTTCTGGGCGCGGCTGGCGTAGTTGGGGGTGTTGAGGGTTTCATCGAAGTCGGCGGAGGAGGGGCTGACGCAGGCGATCATCACGGTCTTGGCGTTCCCGCCCAGCGAATCTTTGAGGATCCTGAGGGCGCGAGGGCGAGGCGCGTCAGGAACCCAACGCGCCAGGACCAGGGCCGGCGGGCCAGACCCCGGAATGGCTCCTCCTTCTGGCTTCCTGTGGCCGGCGCGCACCAGAAGTCAGAAGGGTTCCCACCCACTATTCGCGGGCCCAACACTCCCCTCGACCCCAGGCCGGACAGAAGCCCGGGGCGGCTCACCGGGTGATCTTGGAGTCGCGGTAGGGGATGTGGCTGCCTCGGCGCTGGGGGTCCCCCAGGGCGCTGATGACGTTGCCCAGCGCCAGGAGGCTGCTGTTGATCTGGATGCTCTCCTTGAGCCGCTCGCCCGTGCTGCCAGTCTTGAGCACCCTCTCTGAGCCCGCCAGGTCCACGAAGTGGAACTTGGAGACAAGCAGCTGGCCCACGGCGGGTCGCGGCAGGCGGCTGGGGGCACGCCCCCGCTGCTCCAGGGTCACGGTGAAGACCGTGTGCGAGCGGCTGGAGAGGCGGTTGAGATGCGTGGCCCCCGTGTGCCGCGCCGCGTTGCCCATCTCCAGGAGGCTCAGCACCTCGTCCAGGCCCTCCACGTCCACCTCCTTGACCCCACACAGCACTGCGGGCACAGAAGACTGTGAGCGCCGAGGCAGGCGCAGCCCGGACTGACCAGCCGGGAGGGCGGGCAGAGCAGGACTAGCCCTCCACCTGCTCTTCTTGACCCAGGCCCCTCCCCCTGTGCCCAAGGGGTTCTGCCCAACCTGGTTTGGGCTTCCCCCCATGCCCACCTCAATGCCTCTCACTCTGTGTATATACTGGACTTGGTGGAGGCAGAGGAAGCTAAAGCAAAACCTCCAGGGCTTGGATTTTCCATGACGAGGTGCCCCTCCCAGACAGGTAAGCCACCCTCACAGAAGAGGTGAAGCCTGCCCGAGCCAGGTGCCCCACTCAGTCAGGAAAGGACCTCGGAGTTCCTCACCAACATTCCCGCGATCATCTTCCCGAAGCTGGATGTCACGGCTGGCGGTGCCCACCTCCAGCAGGTCTCGGAACTCCTCCTTGTACACTTCCAGGTAGGACACGTGCACCAGACAGTCAAGCAGGTCGTTCTCATCAATAAGCTTGAAGGCCTCGGCCATGGCCCTGGGGATGATGCCTTGCTCATCCTCATGGAGGGAGGCTGGGGAGACACCACAGGTCCTTTTGCCACCATGCCTTCAGCTGGACACGCCTGAGGCCCCTAAGCCTCTGCCAACAGCTGGAGGATGGGGCTTTAGGATGGAGAAGGCGGCTGTGCAGGCCAGGTTGGGATGGGCAGCCTCAGCCAGGCCATTCTCCTGGGTGATCAGGCAGCATTAAAGAATTTAAGAGTTGGAAGTAACCTCTCTTGTTCAATCAACCCCTTTCATGATGAAAGGATCCCCTTCACTGTATCCCTAACAGATTACCAGATACCCTTGGCTTGATTAGTCCCTAGGACAGGAAGTTCATTACCACAGTCCATGCTCAGTTAACAGAAGGGCCTCCTAAATTTATGCCAAATAAGTAATAAGCATGTCCATCCTAACATCGAATAGGAGACCTGGTTAAACAAACTATACTCACAAAGGAATGCCAGGCAGCCATTAAAATATTACAATGAAGAATATTCAATGATACAGAGAAATGTTTATTTATGATCTATTGTTAAGAAAATAAAACAAGATATAAAAGAATGGGTATAATATCCCTTTTTTTTTTTTAAGCACAGAGAAAGAGTGCTAACAGGGTGAATGATTTCTGAAAAACAATTATCAGGTAAGTTTTATTTTCATGTGTTTTTCTGTATTTCCCTAATTTTCTACAGCAAACAAGTATGCATTTGTAACTGCTATGGTCTGAATGTTTAGGTCCCTCCAAAATTCATATGTTGAAATTGTCCCCTCCAATGTGCTGGTATTAGGAAGTGGGGGTCTTTGGGAGGTGATTAGGTCATGGGGGTGGAGCCCTCATGAATGGGATTAGTGCCCTTATAAAAGAGGCCTGAAACAAGAGAGTCCTTGTCCCTTCCACCACATGAGGTTAGAGAGAACAGGAGGCTATCTATGAGGAAGCAACCCTAGAATCTGCCTGCACCTTGATTTTGGACTTCCCAGCATCCAGAATTTTGAGGAATAAATTTCTGTGGTTTATAAACCACCCAGTCTATGGTATTCTGGTAGACTAAGACAGTAACCTAAGAGAAAGCAGTTCATGTTACTTCATGCATTTTGGCCCAAAGCATCTTTCTCAAAACTCTGCCCCAGAGTCTCACCGTACCAGCCTGCAACCCTGCTAAGCAGCAGCCAAAGCCACATCTCCAGGACAGTGACCATATCCAACTGCTCTGACTAGAACACAGATTCCTGGACCCTCGGTAGCCATCCTGGCAACCTCTAGTGGTTGCCACACCAACTTCCAGTGCTCTTCCTCCCCTGAGGTTCCCAGAACCAGGCAGTGTGGCCCCACCTCTGTTGAGTTGAGAAGGTCACATCTTCAAGGACCCTTCCTTCCTGCCCTGCCCAGCCCACTGACATTGCTGGTCCAATCCTGAGCTGCAGATCTCTCTAGGAAATCTGCTGTCCTCCCCCAGAATCCTCATCTTCAACAGGGAACGGCAGGCAGCAGGAGGGCAGGGACAGAAATTCAGGAATACACTGAGGTCCTCAGGGGGCACGGGGCAATGAGCAGCATCACTCACCTACACTGGCCTCCCCCATGGTGTATGTCTTCCCAGAGCCCGTCTGACCGTAGGCAAAGACAGTGGCATTGAAGCCCTCAAAGAAAGCCTCGAGGAGGGGCTGCACACAGGCCTGGTACACGGCCTCCTGCCCGGTGTCTTCAGCCAGCACCACATGGAAGCCAAAGTGACGGTTGTGGCCCAGAGTGACACGGCCCTCCCCTGGCTCCACCTGCAGGCAGCTCTGATGCCCATGCAGCAGCTCCTTGGGCAGCAGTGGACGGACTCTCAGGGCCACCCTCACTGGGGCCTCCTCAGCACCTGGCAGCCTCTGGGCCTCCAGCCCCATGTTGAAAGAGGGCTGCTCCAGACCCTGAAGAGAGAGGGAGAGGCCCTTGCCATCAACACCTGTTCTCCAGTGGCAAGGCTCATCCTGCAGGTGGCCTGGAGCCAGAGTCTGCAGCCCCTGACCTTGGAAGGATGGAGGGGAGGATGGTCAAAGTTCAGAATATCCTCCACGCACAACCTGTGCCCAAATGCTGCAAGGGCCATGATATACGCAGTCCTACACAGTAACGTTCCATGGCTCCCACCACTAGCAAAATAAAGCCCTGACTCCTCCATTTGATACTAGGGGCTTCTGTGTTCCAGCTGCACCCTTCCCCTGAGACTCCATCTAGAAGAATACACACACACACATGCACACACACACACATGCACGCACACACACACACACGAGCATCACACACGGGGGAACTCCTTACCTAACATCCTCTGGGTTTTCCATAGTCTCTGTCTTTGACACACCACCACCACCCCCTGCCACCACCTTCTTCAAAAAAGTCAACAGATCCTTCAAGACCCAACCCCCACCACAAATCCTCACAATCCCATTTTCTAAATCTCTTTTAAGTTCACTTTCTGCTCCCTATCCTATTGCCAAAAACCTGGTCCTGGCCACTGACATCTTGCCAGGATGATTTTTACCAGCCTTCCCTCCCGTCTCAACCTCCCTGTCCCCTCCCACGCGGCAGCCAGGGGCATCTTTCAAAAACGCAAGTGCAATCATGTCTCTCCCCTGCTTAAACCCTCCTCTAAAAGAGTCTCCCCACTGCCCGCGGGATTGAAAACCTTAGGGGGGAAAAAAAGCCTTAAAACAGGTCCTGCCCACCTCGACTACTCACTTGTGCCGTCTCTCTCAGCGTTACCAAAGCCTCCCCATCCCTCGCGGCGTAGGCTGGACCCACCTTTTTCAGGGAGCCAGGAAAGCTCCTCTGCTCTGTGTCCCCACCACGACACACACACACACAACCCCCGTGCTGCCTCTTTGTCCCCTTCGGGCACAAGCGCCCAGCACAAGGTCCGACGCTGCCCAATAGTGATGAATGATCTTTATGTAAGGAACGTTCCCCATCCTCCCTTCTCTTATCGTATTCCTCACCTCCCCCCGCGCGCCCACAGCGCTTTATTGTTTACTGTTTAACCTCTCTCAGCCCACGTAGTAACCATTCATTCAATCATTCAGTCCTTGTTGGGTGCCCGGCCGTGACACACAGCGGTAACTCTGTCTCAATATTGCGGGGGCCTTGGCGCACCCCCTCCCCCAGGAGCTTCCCGAGTCGTGTGTGGTCCCGGCCTCCGCGCGCCCCTGCTCGCTGCACAAAGCTCCGTGCCCCGAAGGCGCCCTGACACCTCCACAGGCACCATCCGGCGCCCGGGGTAGGGGATCCCAGGCCGGAGGCGGCGGGCACGTGACAGGAGCTCCCGGAAAGTTTGAAGAAGTGATTCCAAATGAGGACCCAACTCTCGATGCCGGGGCGCTCGCTCTTCCTGGCCAGGCCCGAGATGCCGGCCTCAGTCCCCAGATTTAGGGAAGGGGACGGGGGGTACCGGCCGGTACAAGGAAGGGCTTCCAGGAGGCTGGGGAGCAAGGATGGGAAGGCTGCTCGTGCCGGGTCAGGACTCGCCCGGCGGGCCGGCGCCCACCACCACGGGCCCAGGCCTGCGCAGGAGGGAGCGAGCGCCTCCCTGCACCCACCCCGCCCTCCACCCTCCCCCCTCCCCCC
>NW_007726125.1:142905-151142 GCF_000696425.1 Galeopterus variegatus
ACCCCGCCCGCCCGGGCGCTCGGGGGCGGAGGCGCTGGCCGGGCGGCGCCGCGAAGTCGGCCGCAGACGGGGCGGGGCGGGGACGCGGGCGGCGAGAAAGGGGCGGGGCCTGAGCCTGAGCGGCCGGGCCTGGGGAAGGTGCAAGTGTCCTCGTGGTGGCATCTCCGTATTTCCTAGAAGTCTTCACACTGGACACCAGACAATCCTGTCCTCAGCTCAGAGTCCCTTCTTCACCCATCTGTGTCCACTTCCAGTCCCAAGCCACCCCCATTGCGAAAAGAAAAAAAAGAAAAAAAGCCTCTCCACATTTAAAAAACACTTTCTCAGTTCTGACTCTCGTTTGCTCACATTTTAGCATTTCTGAAATTGAGCTGCATCTAACAGTCATTGTCAAGGGAAACTGGCATCAGGAGAAGCAGGAGAGGTGATATGGGGGTGTCCGCATGTATCCTTGAGGAGAAGGTGTCCTCACCTCTGAGACCTCTGATGAACTGTCTGCTTTGGGAGCACCATGCGTGGTTGATTTCAATTAAAATATGGAAACACGTTTGTCATTTAAAATGTCATTAGAAAAACTGAACTCTAATATAGTAGCAAAATGTAATTTATCTAGTGTTAGTTTCGGGGAGATGGAGAAAAGGGAGAGAGAGACCCGAGCCAGGTACTATTTCAGCCAAGAGGCTTTATTCCACCAACGTGGAGGGGAGACTGAGTCAGATCAGTTCCCCAGAACAGAGGAAAGCAGGAGATTTATAAGCCGTTGAGAGTTCTGTCGGAGTAATGGGCAATTCCGAAATCAGTGGTGTGCAAGGTGACACAGCCCTTGTGGTCCGCTAACATCTGGTCGGTTAGGGCACAGTCTTCTAATTAGTGTCGCCCCTATTTCAGTACAAAGCGTTCCAGCGGAAGCCAGCTAACGCGGCCCACAAGACGTCCCTTTGATGACAACGGTCATGTCTACCCCTTCCCAGGAGAGGAATTTCGATGCCCCCTTCCTGGAGCAGAAAAGGGAAAGGGGAGGAGGAGAAGGGTGGAAAGTTGCCTGACCTGGCTGTGCTGATGTTAAACTAGCCATGAGGCCTAAGATCTAGAAGATTAACTGTCATAGGTAAAATAATTAAAGCCTGTAGAAACTGCCAGGTCTCTTCAGACAGATCTACATTAGGAAACTCCCAGCCTCAAGGAACAGAAACCACACGTTGAGGTGGCTTGAACAATAAGGCCATTTGTTATCTCAGCTCACAGTGAGACCCAGAGGGAGGGCTCCTGGCCAGGTCGCGTCAGCGGCAACATTACCCAGGACCTGGCTTTTACATCTCTGCTCTCTGCCCTCGCCTTCAGACACCAGACATCAGAGGAAGAGAGCACCGTGTCAGGGGACGTGCTCTTTGGGTCAAGGCATCTTTCCCAAGGAACCCTACTGCTTTACCTCCCATCTCACGTACCATGTGGCTTAGACCTGTCCATCCTGAACTCATCACTGTCAAGGGGGAGGAATTACTGTCATGGGCCAGCAATACCCATGTGAGACGACATGGATATTGGGAAGTCATCCACAACGTCCTCAACCATGTCCTAGAATTTTCAAATAGGATAGCATGGCCAATTGATCCGTGTATCACGAAAGGCCATCATTCAGGTACCAAACATTTATCTATCAGAAGCTGCCAGAGCTGTGACACATCCTACAATATAAAATTCAATTAAGGAGAAACTACAAATTCAAGCAATGGGAAAGCCATGTTCTCTGATGTGCTGCAGAATTAGGATGTTGGTCCCAAATATTCTTTTTTTTTTTTTTTTTTGGTGGCTGGCTGTTATGGGGATCCAAACCCGTGATGTTGATATTATAAGGCTGCATTCTAACCAGCTGAGCTAACCAGCCAGCTGTGGTCCCAAATATTCTAAATCACCTGGGGTCCTGAGCAGGAATGGCACAAAGCAGCCTGCCACCATGATGACTAAAGAGATTCATTTAAATTCTCAATGTGAAGAAGCTGGAAACTAAACTTTGGATCTTCATGTGTAAATGTAATAAAAGGTGATAATGATTGATTGAATGTCATATTTGTGTAGGAGGTACAATAATTATAAGTATAGTTATTAAGTTGCAGAGAAAATAAAATTAAAACTTTTAATACAATTCTTAAAGAATTTTGTTATGTTAGAATTCATTGGAAATAATGTGAATTCATGACTTCAGAGACAAGCACCTTTTTTCTGTTTCTTACTGTAGTTGTGCAATGTTTTTCTATCACTAATACCCACATGGAACAATCTGGAATGAATACCCCAGTGCCCAAATTTTGGTCTTTATCATTATTCCTCATTTAAAGTGATTTCCATGTATTAGGTCAAGAACTGGAATAACTTTTTTTTGTGGTCAGAAAATTCAAATGCTTTTAAAATGTCTGTTGTAAGCCTGAAAGGACAAAGGCCCCAACTTAAAGGGATTCCTACCAGCCAACATGTGACAATTTGAGCATCAAAGGACAAAGATTAATTATAGTTAGTTGAAACAAATTGAGGCTGTAGAAATTCCTCTTGTGGAATTTGACTAGCTGATTTTATTACTTATATGGAAAAGCAAAGCACCAAAAGTTGCAAAGACATTCCTACAGAGGGCATTATGGGTGGACTTGCACAAACAGATATGAAAATATATTTGAAACTATTGTAATTCAGACAATGTGTTAACGCCAAAATAATTGACAAATAGGACACATGTTTGGAAACTAGATCTATGACAGAGCTGACAGTGCAGATCAGTGGAGGAAAACCGAACTATTCAATACATCAGGCAGAACCTGGTCCCTTGGCTCCAACTAGATGCAGGAAAACAAACATCATACAGGCATCAGAGATCAATAGGTCAGAAGCTTCCAGCTGATTTCCAAGAGGGCTCTTAAAATTCCTGCTGTATATAATTCAATTAGGGAGAAACCAAAAATTCAAGCAATTAGGAAATATATAGGACAATCAGTTATCCATGTGAAGGAAAAAAATTGGGTCCCTACTTAAATCATATGTAAAAATTAATTACACGTAAAAATCAAAACTATGAAAGCATTAGAAGAAAATCATCATGGGGAATTTCATCAGAGGAAGGTCATCATGATTTCATGGTAGGAAAGAGTTTTTAAAACATAACTCAAAATTGCAAGCCACACAGGGAAAAAATGGTAATTTTGACTAAATTAAGAACTTTTGTTCATCAAAGGAATGAACAAAGAAACCATAAAGAGAATGAAAAAACAAGCTGCAAGCTGATGAAGATATTTGTGACACATGTAGCTGATATAGGATTTGTATCCAGAAAATACAAAGAAACGTCTAAAAATCAGTGAGAAAAAGAAAAACTTACTTACCAATAAATAGAAAGATGCTTAGAAGTTTTGACAGACATTTTTCAGAAGGGGAAGAACAAATATTCAATAAACATAATAAACAATGTTCAATATCATTGCTAATCAGAGAATTAAATCCATAATGAGATTTTATTTCGTTCTCATCAGATTTACAAAAATGATAAAAGTAGGCAGTATCAGGTGCTGGTGAGGCAGTTGTGTACGAGGGCTCATATGCTTCTAGTGAGAACGTAAATCAGCACAACTACTTTGGAGGACAATTTGTCAGTGTCTAGTTAATGATGCACATACCTTATCATTCAGGAATCCCAGTCTTAGTCATATTCCGTAAGAAACTCTTAACAATAATATTCACTGCCACAAAGTATGTAATAGTAAAAATATGAAACAGCTCAAATGTCTATTGACAGGACAGTGATGTGGCAGAGATTACAAATTGCCCCCATCCCTGGGATTCGCTTGCCCTCCTTTTAGGACTCCTGATTTTTAACTAGACGCTTAGCCTCTCCAAATGAAAACTATATTTCCCAGCCTCCTTTTCAGCTAGGTGTGGCCATATGACCAAGTTCTGCCCGATAGGTTTTAAGCAGAGGTGGTGTGTTTAGTTTCTGGTAGTGGGCATGCAATTCTCCTTCCCCCTTGCTCTTTTCTGTGGTTGGAACACGGAATTGATGGCTGGGGCAGGAGCAGCCATATTGACTCATGAGGTGACTTTAGGAAAGGAAATCACTCACAGCAGGACAACAAGGTGAAAGGAGCCTCAATCTCTGTCACTGTGGACTGCTATCCCACTCTGGACCATTCATCTCTGGGCTTTTTTACATGAGAAGGAAATAAACTTCTATCACGTTTAAACCACTGTGCACTAGTTTGTATTATTGTTCAGCATATATTTGCGCCTTTCCCCTTCCCACTGTGAAAGAAGTCTACTTCTCTGCCCCATTGATGTGAACTTGGCCATACAACTTGCTTTGGCCAATGGGTTGTGAGTAGATGTGATACAACCAGAGGACTTGTGGTGAAACTTAGTTTTCATGCTCTAGTGATTTGTAGTGAGAAGAGCATGCCCCAGATAGCCACTGACCCCTCACCCTGAAGGCCAGAAATAGCACCCCTGGAGCAGAACTGAACCCATGCAGCCTAGAAGCCAGGTTCAGCTGATCCACAGGCTGAAGCAGAGCCACTGGGAATGCCATAGTGATGAACAGAACCACAGTCCACCTGCTGACCCACAAGCGTAAGAATAATTGCATGTTGTTGCAAGCCACTGAGTTTTAGGATAATTTGTTATGCAGCAGGATGATGGCAAAAGCTGACTAATATACATTGTTATTGGGGGCTTTCTATTTTTCAAAACGTAATCAATTCTAATACAAACGTCTAAATAAATTACAACATACTTATATATATATATTTATTAAATATAAAAATATACCTTTATAATAAAAAGTCTAGTGAAAATGAATGAATCTCAGAAATGTAATTTTGAGTGAAAAAAGCAGGACTCAGAATAATGCATATAATTCCACTTAAAGTCTAAAGCATGCAAAAGTAAATAATCTTGTATTGGAGTATACACATAGAAAGTAAATCTATAAAGAAAAGCAAGGGAATGGTAAACACAAATTTCGGGATTGTGGTTGGTGGTGCAGAGGGAATGTGGTGAGTGGAAGAAGGGTCCAACAGCATGTCCTAGATGGAGAGCTGACTGTACAAGCTCTGTCCCCTCTCTGTATACAGGAACCTCTGGTTGATCCCACTAACCATAATGAGATACTAACTAGGTATGTAGACGTTTCCATTGACTCAGGGTTTATAGAAATGTTTAGAAGAATTTGACTTTTAAGGGCCGGCCCGTGGCTCACTCGGGAGAGTGTGGTGCTGACAACACCAAGGCCACAGGTTCGGATCCCATATAGGGATGGCCGGTTTGCTCACTGGGTGAGCGTGGTGCTCACAACACCAAGTCAAGGGTTAAGATCCCCTTACCGGTCATCTTTTTAAAAAAAAAAAAAAAAAAGAATTTGACTTTTAAGTTTGTAATAGACATTTAAATATTTGAAATAATTTGATTTATGCATTTTTATGTTTTGATTAAGTATAAATTATTTAAATGCTTAGGAAATTATACATAAGACAATGAGCATCACAGCACAAGCTGTAGTGGTCTCTCTCTATGCACAGAAGTCTCTTGAACATTAAGATCCTAGACAATTATGGGGGGAGAAAAAGTGGTAAATAATTGCCCAGATAAATGTGTGATATTGTCTTTCATGGTTCTTTTTTTCACCTCCAAAAGCTGCAATTGAGTTGCAGATGCATTTTGTAAGCTGGGATAGAAGGCATGGGGTATTTCTCTGCAGAGGGATGTTGGGCATTCCAGTGTGAAGTAGAGGGCTTCCCTAGATCCTGAACTACCAAGCATACTGAGTGTGGATGTGCCTTCACATCCAGTTGACCAAGAGGGTTTGCCAAAGTGATGCCTCAGAACAGAGAAAAGTCCCCCATCAAACCTAGAGCCAAGGAAGCAAATTTCTGCCATGTAGAGGAGCTACTTTGCCCTTGTTTCTGGCCAAAATGTATACAAAAATGTGTACTGAGGCTCAGGCTCAGAGCACCTTGTTACCTAAGAGATTGTTAATCATAAAAAGAGACTTAAAACTTACACTACTTGTTTCCCAGGCTGTCCTATTCCATATACTGGCCAAGGTCCAGAGTTGGGTGAGGGGTTCAGGCCTAGCAAGCAGGCAAGTTGACTGCTGCAGCCCTGTCCAGGTCCAGCTCTCAAGGATTGCTGAGAGAGCAGTTTCTCTGCCTACTAGAGCACGGCCTAGCAGGAGGAGCCACAGGACTATGGAGGAGTGGATAGCTAGGAGTGTGGTTTCTGGAGCCCCAGGAAGAAAGCAGCACAGGTGGGTGAGGCCCAGAACAGGCAGTTGTTTCTCTCTGCACATCCAGGCCTGAGGTCACTTCTCCAACAGCTGTCCACAGGAGCCCTGCTAGGACTTGGCTGGGCTCTGTCCCCTCAGCCCTGTCTTATCAGCTTCTAATGGCCCCTCCTGCCAGATCCATACATCCCCTCACCCCCAGGGAACGGCTGGGTGTGGTATGCATTGCAAGGGGTGGGGGGCAGACACAGCTAGCTCAGGGTCCTGGTCATGTCTACTGTGTATGTCCGCCAGCCGCTCTCCTGTCCCAATTCTTGGCATCCTCAGACTCCAAAATCATGGATCAAGATTCATTACACCAAAGGGCTGCCAGGGCCCCAGAGTCACTTTCAGGGAGCTGGGCTCTCGGATGTGCAACAGAGTGGGGGCCAAGAGGGTGCTCATGGGTCTGAGGGGGACCGATAGGGGACGGGTGTATATACGGATGTCTAGAAGGACTGACAGAAGTGTCATAATTATCTGTGCACATTTTTGTGGCTGCAGATGAAAATAATAGAAAAACAGGTTTGGTATGGAAGGCTACTTAGCATTACCTATCAATATTTAAAATGTAATACTCTTTCACCCAACATGTCATGGTTATAAACTACAAACTTATCTTATAGATATATCCACAAATGTACACAAGACATTTTTGATAAGGACATTTATTACAGCACTGTTTGCAGTAGCAAAAAAAATTGGAAACAACCTAAAAGTCCATCATTAGGGAACTGGTTAAATCAAATATGGCACATCCATATTATGAAGTACTCACTCTGTGGCCATTAAAAAGAGCAAGCAGGATTTATGATGCTGACACAAAAAGGTCTCTAAGATGTATTTTAAAGTGTAAATAGCAGGTGAATATAGCATCCCACAGCTTGTGTTAAGTGAAGGTGGGGAGTATATGCATGTTACACTCAAACCAGAAGAATACACAAGAGAGTTTTGGAAATAGTCAAATGTCATTTGCACCATGTTGTTTTTGTTTGTTTGTTTTTATTGAATCAAAATTGATTATACATATTTTGGGGGTTCAACATTGAGATATGTTGATCAAATCAATATTACTAGCATATATATTGTTACAAATCGTAATTATTTTTTATGCCCCTTGTCCAATCTCTCACCATGGTCGTTTTTATGAAGAAGAACCAGGGAACTCAGGGAGAAAGACACACATTCTTTTGCAATGTTTGAAGTTTTAAATTATATGTGTGCATCTCTTAAATTTACCAAATTAACATTTCCAAAAATAGGGATTGGAATAAACTGCGCTATAGAGTCTATGTACGTGGTCTATAGAGTATAGACTACATCAGGTGAAAGGTCACCATTGTCGTGCCCTAGCATATGGGGGTGCCAGCATTCAAAAGAGTGACTATATAGGTGGAAGGTGGTAACTACACAAATGGAAATGTGGATGTGAGCAAGAAGGTGGCGCTGCAGAGGACAGGCCTGGGACTCAGCCTGCGCAGGGTAGGGGCTGCTCAGAAAGCGACACTAATATTCTAAATAAACACACAAGAGCTTTTGCACCTGATTATCGTTGCCTTCAAAGTAGTCTGCTGAGAGCCTCGATAATCAAAGTAGTCTGTTGAGAGCCTGCTCTGAGCTCAGTGCTAAAAGTGTGTCAAGAACACCATCACAGAGTGGAGACACATTACTCATTGGTGACAAATTTTTGTCCACAGAGGATGGATCTGAATTTTGGAAATAGCCGAATGTCATTTGGCCACAAGTTTGGTTAAAGAAGTGAGAGATCAAGTGAGGCAATAATTCCTTTAGTAAAAAACAAGCCATAGAATCAGAGCAGGCTCTGACGGCTAAGACCTAAAAGGATGCTGAAAAAGTGACGAGTGCCTTCAGCACGGTCGGGGCGAGGCTCGGGGTCCCCCGGGGGGGGGGGGGGGGGTTTTTGGGGGGGGGGGGGGGGCTA
>NW_007726125.1:151549-186807 GCF_000696425.1 Galeopterus variegatus
GGGGCGCGCCGCGGCCTCCGGGCCGGCGGGCGGCGCCCCCGACCCCCTGCGCTCCGCGCCCCGGCGCTCAGCCTCTGCCGGCGGGTTGTCGATGTCCCGGAATTCACTCTCGGGCTCCATCAGCGACAGCCTGGGGAGCTGAGGGCCCGGCAACAGCGTTAGGGCCCCGGCTTGTCCCTCGTCCCTGAGCCTCCGACCCACTGCCCCTTCGGGGGCCCTCGCCTTCATTCCCGCAGGAACGGCTGTCAGGAGGGCGCAGGCTGGGGTGTAGGACAGCAGGATGGGGGCGCCGCGTAGACCCTGAGGTCCTGCCCACTCTGAGCGTCTCCACGGCCCAGACCCTCAAGCAAGGCAAGCCGGTAACTCCCAAAGTTTCGGGACCCCTTGGGCGGCCCTCAGGGGGACCCTCAATGGGAAGTCAGTGGTTTTCCTAACCTTCCTCATGCCATAGCTGCAGGCTGAGTGCAGCCCACACATTAACCTGGCCATGGTCAAGGTACCCCTGCCTAGGCTTGTTTTGGGCCCAAGGTGAACTCTGGCTGCCAAGACCCCTGGCATGCCTCTTGGTGGGAGTGAGTGACTGAGTAATCCGCCCCCTTGCCAGTTCTAAGGAAGCCTCTGCCCCGACCAGCCCTCTTTGGGCCTGCATAACCTATAACTTGCTCTGGGAAGGGGCCCAGCGGCTCCCAGAGGGATGGCGTTGGTATCTCTTGGGCTTTTCCTGTTGGTGATAGTTGGGATGGGGCTAACTGCTGTCCCCTGGAACTCATGACCCACCACTTAGAGTGCCCTGGGAGCCTCCCTCCAACCTTCATCAGGCAGCAGTATGCAAAACTGCCAAGTCCTACAGCTGGGAGCTGAGGGGGAAGGGCTGAGCCACTGGGGATCCGCAGTCTGATGGAGGGAGACTCCCCCACCAGCAGGTGGAAGGGGGCAGGTGGCAGAGAGGCCTCAGGCCAGGGCCATGGGCCTCTTTATTCTTGGGGCTGGGAGAGAGGCCCCAGTATGTCAAAGGGTTCTGGGGCACTGAGGATTGGAGGAGGGTCTTCAGGGAGCTGGGGAAAAGAAGTGGGGCTGCAGCCCCTTCAGTCAAATTTACTTTATCGGTCCTGTCCAGGCCCCCTTGGGAAAGGGAGGGTTAGCCTGGAGTTGGGACTCACCGGCACGTACTGCACCACTGTGTCCACCACATTGTCAGTAACGCCCTTCAGGGCATCTGATATGGACATGGCTCTTCCCTTGGTCGAGGAGACAGCTCGGGCTGGCATGAGGTGCAGCATCCTCCCTGCTGTACTCAGCATAGTTGTAGGTGCCCATGTCATGGCCAAGACGGTGCTCTGGAGGGCCTTCTGCAGGGTGTGTGCCACATTGCCCAGGAGGCCTTGTGGGCCTGGTAGGGCTGCCACCTGGGGACCATAGCAGGGTCAGCACCCCATGCTCCTTCCCCTCCTCACCAGCCCCAGAACTCCAGGAAAAAGCATGTGGACACCAAATTGAAGAAACTTTGGGTATGGCTCTGCCACGAGCTGTGTGGCCTTGGGCAGGTCACTTCCCCTCTTTGAACCTCAGTTTCTTCATCTGCAAAATGGGGCCATAATCTCTGCCCTGCCTATTTTATGGGGTATAGTGAAGATCAGCTGATAGAGTGACATGGAAGTCCTTTGTTAGCTGGATGCTTGAGGGTGGGGGCAGGAGTGCTGCACCCATCGTTGGGTCTGGGGGCAGAGATTCTTATGTCACTTTGTGCCTCTGCTTCTCACCCCCTCTGTAGGTTGTAGGACCTCAAGGCTCCCACTCTCTCCCTCACCTCACTGAACTTGTTTTCCTTGGTCTCCAATTCTTCCTCCTCCTCCGTCTCCTCTTCTTCTGTGTCCGTCTGGTCATCATGGTTCTCCTGGGTGGCAGTGAAACTGTGCAGCCAGGGCACCTGCACCTTGCCCAACTGCTGGGACACCACCTGTACGGCCACTGATGTGCCCCACTGGGCCAGACTGCTCTGAGGGAAGGATGGCAGCAGACCCCTGGCTTCACAGCCCCTGCTGAAGGCCAGGGGGCCCCAGCAGCCAAAGCCCCTTGCTCCCAGGGTCAGGGGTCGGGGTGGTGAACAGGGTCTGGGACCAGCAGACTTTTCTTAAAACTTTTTATTGAGGATAACTTATGAATTTTACAAGTACACACCTGTGTAACTACTGCCAATAAGATATAGACCATTTTCAACACCCTGTGCCACCACCCAGGCCACATTGCCTTGAGAGTGACCACAGTTCTGGCCTCTATCACCATGCATTCATTAGCTCTCACCCCTCTTACAGCCTCTTATCCTTAGACCTAAAGTACCAGCCCAGTTTGGAAGAGAGATTGTTTCCAGCACAGGAGGGGGTGTCAGGTCAGGGCTGGGAGGGAACGGGAGGCCCACAGTGCTCCCGGTCAGTCAGCGGTCAGGGCAGACACTCACCAGGGGTGCCACACCTGGGATCCACATGGCCAAGGCATGGCCCTCCTTCAGCACCCAGGTTGTGGTCTGCATGGTTTGTCGAGAGAGGGTGTTGGCCAGGGCCCCAACTCTGCTCACAAGGGTTGGCTTGCCCTTGGGAGGCTTCTGGGCCTGATGGCGTCCAGGAACAGGCGCTGGACAGGGATTTGGGGGAAAAGAAGGGAAAACAGATCAGAGAGGGACAGAAGAAATCTGGGTGGTGTCTAGGGCTAGAAAACAGTCATCCTAGTTGCACCACAAACTCACTGGTGATTTACACAATGCACTTTCCCTCTTTACAGGGGGGGAAATTACTATGGATCCATCTGAAAATAGCGCTGCACTTTTCGTATTCCAGAGCAGTGGCTGGATGAGCACTTCCTGCCTCCTGCTGATTCCCAGGCAGCGTGAGTGGCCAACTCACTCCCCAGGGTGGGTCAGACAGTCTCCATAATGGCAGGTACCTGACTCATCTCTGGCTGGAGGGAGGAGGAGCTCTACCACCTTCTCAATGCTGCCCAACGCCAAATCAGCCCCTCCAGACGCCAGTCGGCCAGCTCGGGTGTTGGCGGCATATTCCACGGTGTCTTTGGCCACACCCCAGGCAAGCTCACAGCCAGCCAGAGCAGTCCCCAGGACCTTGTCTGAAGTGCTTGAGATGGGCACGCTGATGCTGTTTCTGGCACTGCGGAGGCGGGTGGAGATGGTGTCCTTCAGCTCAGAGGCGATCTGGGGGAAGTTTGGGAGGGGGACAGGCACATGGGTCTCACAGGCCTTACAAAGGCTGCCCTCTCAGGGTCTCAGACCCTGAGCCCAGCTCCCAGGAAGGCCTCATTTAAAGGCCCAGGAGACTGCTACGAATACTGGGGCACCTGGATTAAGCTGGGCTTTAAAGGCAGCGACAGTATGTGAAGAACCCTGTACCAACCACCTAGATCTCCTGGCTTCCTCATACCCCATCACTGCCTGTGAGGATCCTACCTGTCCTGCAAGGATGGCCCCAAAGGCCTCCTCCTTGGTGTACCTGTCCTGATACTCTCATGCACCAAGGCATCTCTTCTTCCAAATTCCTGCACTGTTTCCTCTGTTCCTCCCTCAGAATGCTGGCCACACTTCCATCTGCATTTATATTGATTTATAGAATCGTTGATCTTCCTACAAGCTCTGCATTGAAATAGTTGGCCTTTCTCTTCATTAGCCTGGGAGCTCCTTTGTGACAAAGACGTTGCCCTTTATCTGGAAAATGGGGAGTGAAGACACAAGCCTCAGAGCCAAACTGACCTACTCTCATGTGGTCTCCACCTAAAGCTGTGTGGCTAGGGGGAAGCCACTAGTTTTGTTGACTGTACAATGCGGGTAACAACCCCTATGCCAGGGGGCTGGTGAGAGAATAAATGAGAGGGCTCTATAAAGCACATGTCATGGCCCCTAGCATGGGGTAGGGCTCAGTAAATGTCTGTGCAATGGGTAGATGGTTGTCAGTGAGATGGATGAGGTCAGAGACTGAAGCTTGTTCCCCAAAAGCACCTAACATGGGCCCTTACCACAGCAACTACCCAATAAATGTGTAGCCAGGTGAAGTGACTTATTCAGTTTCATGGTCCATAAAGGATTGAATTTTGAGGACATGTGACTGCAATCCTGGGATCCCAATGACTGTGACCCATGATCTTAGGCAACTGTAGTCACCAAGTAGTCTAGGACAGGCCCATGAAGCCCCAGCTCCCAGGACAGGGTATCAGGAGGCCATGGGACTCACCCTGAGCTCCTGTTTGAGTTTGCCTCTGGACTAGTGCCTGCCGGTCCCAGAAACCACACCTCCATGAGGCTCCACAGGGAGAGGAAGAGCCCAGTGTGAGGCCTTAGGGGCAGGCAGCCTCCACCAGCCTTGGAGGGCACATGCCACAGAAACAGAGACTCTCAGTCATAGCAGCAACTCCTGTCCTCTCTGGCTGAGAGGCGTAGACAACAGAATATGGGTGAGCATTAGAGAAGAGGGCAGGGCTCACCTTTTCAGGAGGGTACTGGAGGGCTGGGATCTTTTCCTCTAGGTGGTCCAGGCCTCGGCAGGCCAGCTCGTTGGCAGCTGTGACTGGAAGGGAAGGCTACATTGTGGTGAACCCTGCCCCCACTGCGAGAATTTAGCAGTGGCCTCTGTGCCAAGAAAGGTGCCTCGGGACCCTCAAATCCCCAGCCCTGTTGCCTCACAAGCATCTTTGAACCTGAGGCCCCTCACCACCTTTAGCCCCGATTGGCTGCAACTCCTGGAGACCAGGGCCATTTCTTCCATCTGTGCAGGAACTCTGGAGTCAGTCAAACCTGCACTCAAAGCCCAGCCCCCATATCTGCACAGCGTGTGGCTTCAGGCAAGTCACACCTGTCTGAGCCTCAGCTTCCTCGTCTGTAAGATGTAGATTAATGGTGCCTACTTTGCAGGGTCGTGAGCAGGAAGTGGTGGAAACTATGTGAATCACCAACAAATACTGTTCTCTCCCTTGTCCTCCCTCTCCACCAGCGGGGGGCTCTGGGTGAGCATGAGGAAGGAGAACAAAGAGGTGTGAGTGGCAGGTGGGTGGCAGCAGGGCCTTGGGGTTGGGGTCGGGCCTGAGCCTGCTTGGTTCTAGAGGTGACCAACTCCCAGCCACAGCCAGTGCAGGCTCCAGACTGTCCATGGCCCTTCCTTTTAACCACTAGGTGCTGAAATGGAAAACAGGAGGAAGAGGTCACAGGAGAGAAAAAGGAATTGCCCCCAGAGAGCGGGCAAACGCCAGAGAATGCCAATGCTTGAAGGGGATACTGCCCAGGGGCTGCCGAGCACATCAGCTCTGCAGTCGTGGTCACGGCAGTTACAGTGTTAGTGGAGGTTTATAGGGAATCTTTTACATATTCTTTCCCCAGATATCTTCTTCTTCACAAAGTTCTTGAGCAGCAGAGTCCAGCTGGCTTGGCTGTCTTCTGACTGGGCAGAATGAGACCCCGGGAAATCATTTAAGGAACTTGCAGGAAGGGAGGCTAGCCCAGCACCCGAGTCTTCTTGACATCTGCCCTGTTTGCTGTGTGGAATCCTCAGATACCCACAATTCTGTAATTAGGACAGTGGAATGAGCTAGATTTCTCAGCACTGCTGGGATTTTCCTCAGCCCTGTCAAGAGCCCCGACTTGAAGACCGTATTTTCTGATGGGGCAAAGCTATTTGAATGGGACCCATCAGGCGAGGTGGGCATGGACAGTTGCCTTCCACCTCTAGGGCCCTGGCTGGTAGCTCTCTGCTGCCCCCTCCTGTCACCAGCCAGTACCATCAGCTGCGGATGGGCCCAGAGGGCTTCCCCTCTCCCTCCATGCCCTCCAGCCCTGCCAGGCCAGCCCTAGTGCCTGCTACCTCTGTCTTTGTGCCAGACTCTGCTAGTTCTTGCTGCTGCTGCTTGATTTGGAGCAAGAGTGGCTTCTGGTTTGCCACGGGGTCCACTCTCACCATCGCCCACATAGCTCTGTCCATCCCTCCCCACTGCAAGTTTTTTGGCCCATCATTGTTATCCTAGAAAAATGCCAGCTGAGCTACGGATGGGGCATCTATGGATGAAAAGAGATCTGTATCTATATCTGTATTTGTACTTTATAGATGACAAGATCATGTAAGGGGATGTAGGCAGCTAGTTAGGCAATCAGGCAGACAGGCAAGCAAGTTATCAGACGATCAGACAGACTGGCAGGTGGGCAGTGAGCACCAGTGAACAGGCAGGCAGCCACTGAGTGCTGCAAGGACTCACACTGGGTGGACAGCCTGCGGACCACTGGCTCCATGCTCCAGGCAGCCAAGCTGCTGGCACTCTGCACGCCCTTCTCATAGGCATTGCACACAGAGGCCACCAGCGGGTGGGCTTCCTTGGTGCTGGTGTAGGTCTTTTGGAAGCACTCACAGGTACCACTCACCACCGGCAGCTGTAGGACCCGTTGTAGCACATTCTCCTGTTCCTGGCATGGAGGGAATGCATTCAAGTTATCCCACTTCCCTCTCCTGCTTCCTGGGAAGGCAGCCCCAGAGTCATGGATCCCAATGGCGAGGCTAGCCTGAGTCCAAGTGACCTGGGAGGAACCAAGGTCAAAGAGGTCTCCGGGTGCTCTGGTCATGGGGCCCTGAGGGAGCCCCCAGGGAAAACAAGAGCCATCCTGCCATGCTGCCACGATCCAGGCTCTGGGGAGCAGCCTGAGGCAATCTCTCCATTCTCCAGGAGCCAAGCCTGATCCCAGCCCCCCATTCCAGCCTTCCCCACTCAAGCGTACGAATAGAGAGCAACTGTTAACATACCTGTCAAGAGTCTTAGTCCACCTTCAATTGGTGGTGCCATCTAAACACTTTCCTGGTCTTTCTGAGGTACTGCCTCCTGCCTGTGTATGCTGGTCCCAGCACCTAGAATGTTCACCTTTCCTCCCGTCTCCCTTTCTGCTCGATGGAATGCAATTCCCTCAAGACTCGGCTTGACTTCTGTGAAGCTTCCTGACTCTCCTTCCTCACATCAGAAGCCGCTGCTACCTTCCCTGGGCTGTCTCTACATTCATTATGTGCGTATTTGTCTCTTTCTCTTGTTGACTGTCATCTCTGTTTCCCCAGTGCCTAGCCTGGAGTGTGCCCCAGTAATGCTAGTTGAATAAATGAATCACAGGGAAGCACCTAGCACAATGTGTAAGTGTAGATCTGCCCAACTACACACAATCACAGAATCTTAGGTTTCCAGGGGCTCTGCAGCTAGAATCCTTTCCAGACTATGCTAGACTCTGGTATTTGGATGTCTCCTTGGATGGGAGCTCTCCCCCTCACAGAGTGGCCTGTGCCCCTTGTTGGACAGCTTTGCTGAACTGAAATCTGCCTCCACCCACTGTCCCACCTCTGGCCTCTGGAACAACACTGAGAGAATCTATTTCATAACTCATGGGTTGGCCCTTCACATATTTAAAGTCAAATGTCTCCCTTTAGAGATCCCTTCTCCAAGCTAAATAGTTCCAGTTCCTAACTTAGTTTACAAATGACTTACACCAGGGTCTGGTGACCCCTCCTCTGGACATGCTACAATTTGGCATTGTCTTTCTCAAAAATATAGCACTCAAACTTGAAGACAATGCTTCAGGTGTGGTCTGAGCATGCAGGGTATAGTGGAACCATCATTTCTCATTATTGGGGTGCTGTGCTTTATTAACAAACAACTTTGGCAGCAGTCACATAATTAAACTTTAAGTCACCTAGTGAAAAAACACTGGTCTTTTTTTTTTTTTTTTTGTCCTTTTTTTTGTCTTTTTTTGTGACCGGCAATGGATTGCAACCCTCAGTGTTGCGCCCGTACCGGACCGGGACCGGCAATGGGATCACAACCCTCAGTGTTGCGACCGCACCTCGCTCAGCCAGTGAGCCGCCGGTCTGAATGTGGGATCCGAACCCTCGGCGGGAGTGCCGCCGTGCTTCCCAAGCGGCGCACTGTAGCAGTGCGCCACCGGGCCGGCCCAAAAAACACTGGTCTTTAAGTAAAATAACAGAGTCTAGTCATGCAGAGGGAAACAACATTTACTAGGTATCATTATGTTCCAGGCACTGGTCTGGGTGCCTTGGTGACATGACCTCAACTAAGGTGTAATAACAACCCTCTGAGGTCAGCATTATCACCACCACTTTGCCAATGAGAAGACTGAGATTGAAAGACTTAAAGTGATTTACCTAAGATCACACAGCTAGTAAGTAGCAGAGCTAGGACTCCAACTCAGGTCTGAAATGGCATATCTGGGATTTGCTTCAAAATAAAATAAGGCAGAGGACTCGACAAGGGTGAGGATGAAGCAGGATTGGCCACAGATTCATGGTTGTTGGAGCTAATAAAGGATACACGGGGCTTTAATACAGTCTTCTGTCTATCCTTATTAATGTTAAGAATTCTCCACAGGGCCGGCCCGTGGCTCGCTCGGTAGAGTGCAGTGCTGATAACACCAAGGCCACGGGTTCGGATCCCATATAGGGATGGCCGGTTCGCTCACTGGCTGAGCGTGGTGCTGACAACACCAAGTCAAGGGTTAAGATCCCCTTACCGGTCATCTTAAAAAAAAAAAAAAAAGAATTCTCCACATAAAAAGGAAAAAGAGGAAACTCTCCAGGTCTGATTCAGACACTTGAACTCTCTTTGTGGCTTTGAATTTGACATAGTGGCATGGTTCTACTCTGGAGGAGAGGACCCAGCCTGTTCAGTTTGTAGGAGGCTGAGTTAGAAGACCTATCCAGGAGACCCACAGATACACTAGACAGAGCAGCCACAATATTTTATTTTAGCTTTTCATCCCCTGAAGGACAGAGCCTTCAGGGTTTGTTTTAGACAAAGCCAAAGATGAAAAGAAATCCTGGCAGGAAGTAAACCATCTGTTAGGATGGCTTTACTATGCACTTCACCATTTTATGCCACTCTGTGTTCTTAGTACAAAGGTTAGTTAAAGCCTAACTTGGGACAAAATGGGTATTGTACAGGTTCATAATTTTTACATTTCATTAACTATCTGAACTGTGCCCAAATCGGAGAGGCCTTGCCAGGAGTCATCAAGCACACCTAAAAGCATCAAAATCGCTCCGAGTCACAGTGAAAACCAGGTCAGAGATACAACTCTGGACAAACTGAACATCCAACCCACTCCCACACACAGCAGCACAGGCTGTGCACCCTCGAACTTCAGGAGGTGCTGTTTACTGTATGAATGACGCTGGAGTTGCAGCGTGCAGTGGCTCTGCACTGGATAGACCTGCAGCTGAGCGGTGGACCGGGCATGGGCTTCTGCTTCAGGGTTTAGAACATAGTAGCGTCCTTCCTCTCCATTCTCCCCTACACCCCCAGCCAGTATTTTGGTTCTTTTTCTCCAAGGTGCTCAGTTTTTAATAGGCATCTTCCCACCCCCCAGATCCTCCAAAGCCTCTTGTAAAAGGTAGTGAGGGCAAGAATAACTAAGACATGGTGGTCAATGAATTAGGATTATAATTTAGACATATCTTGCTCTAAGTCCCCTGAATCCTCCCCTGCTCCTCGCCCACTCCTCCCTGCTCCTTCTTCCTCCCTCAGTCGTCCATGCCCTGTCTCTTATGAGCCCAAGTTACTTACAGGGAAGTCTCCATCCGGCAAGGTTGGGCTCCCGTTGACTGCCATCTAGCTCTTCAGGCTGTAAAGCAGAGAGTCCCAGGTTCATCAGAAGCCCCCAGGCTTGAGATCCCCACAGGGTCAGTTCCTTACCTCTCATGGCCACCAACTGGACCCAGGCTGTCTGGGAGCCCAATTACCCTGAGCAGAAGGTATTAGGTTGGAGGGTGAATGTCACACATAAGAGGGTACCTCTTAGAGTCCCACATCAATGAGTTTCTCCACTACCTACCTGTCAAGATTGATGTTTCTTATAAGGTTTCAGGGTAAAAAATAACAAATGCAGGTAACCATAGAGATAAAAGGTTTTAGATGAAGTCTTGGGACTCTTAAATGAGGGTTCAAAAGAGACTAAAAGAACAAGTTCCAGGTTTAGATTTTGTTTGGTTTTGTTTAATGAAAAAGCTCTGGGTAATCCTCTATTTCTAAACAAGCATATCTACTAGTCCTTCCCTCTATGCACAGCCAGGTGAGAAATCAGTCACTCTTAAAACCAGCTATTTCGCCTGCATTCTGGAAAATATAGTGTCTCCAGAATAGCTACTCTACATTCATGGTCATTCACCTTCAATCTCTCCCTCAGTGGTTTCCCTGCAGGTCTCTTCATCCCCAGTAAAATCCCCAAGAGGCCCTTACCCTCAACTTCTCCCCTTCAATGCTCATAAACAAGCCAGGTAAGGTGGGTACCCCGGACTCCCACACTCACTCCAGCTGACCACTGCCTCAGTCTCACAGAGTCCAGGCTGCAGAGCGTCTCCTCAGGCAGAAACAATTCTAGTCACTCCAGGGAGTCTTGGGCAATGCTCCTAACGCCTCCCAGCTAGAGAAGACAGGAAGAGAAAGCTGGGTCATCCAGTTGCCATGGTTATTTGACCCAGGGTTCCTTAGACATATTCTAACTTCTGTGAGGACATTTAGCCAATAAAGAGGGAGATCACAGAGCTGAAGGATATCCAGGCTCAAATGACTTATTATTCCAGAACCATGAAGCATCAGTTCTGTAACATTTCTGGCCTTCAATTAACAAAAAACTACTTTGCAGAGAGAAGCTATTGGGATGTGTCATGAAACTCGTAAGCTCTAAAGTTCTATATAATTCTGTAATCTTTGGCTCCTTTTCCACAGAGGGTTCTGTGGGTTTTCAACCCACTTCTTCCATCCTTTCCTTTTTATTTTAAAAAGATGACTGGTAAGGGGATCTTAACCCTTGACTTGGTGTTGTCAGCACCACGCTCTCCCAAGTGAGCTGACCGGCCATCCTATATGGGATCCGAACCCGTGGCCTTGGTGTTATCAGCACCACACCGGCCCTTCCATCCTTTCTTATTTACAAGCAAAGGTGACTGTTCAACAGTAAGATTTAAACCCACCCGGGACAGAGCTCACTTGAATATACTAGTCTTTGATTACGGAGATAAACTGCTCTCGATGAAGAGACAGAGCTGCAGGTTGAGTCCTTAACAATCTAGCCTAATTCCTAGAGTTCAAGAAAATTTATCGAACTTTACCTGGCCCAAGATGCCGTCAGAATGAACAGTGGGAGAGCCAACTGGATTTTATTCTCCTAAGACTCAAGAAGAGACAGTGTTCACCAAGGTTTTTTTCTTTTGTTGTATTTTCTAATTTTGTGGGGTTTTTAAAATTTTTTGTTATATTTTTTATTTTTTTACTTTATTACCAAGATTTTATTAGTCAATAGCACCCAGACAACCAAGAACTATCACCTCTCATCCCTTGCTTAGCAAGGACTCAAGAACAAGCCCAAGTTCTAGTTCTTGGCTTCCAAGATGATGGAGCGTGGTCTAAGCCATAGTTTTTTGTTTTTGTTTTTGTTTTTTTTTTTAAAAAGATGACCGGTAAGGGGATCTTAACCCTTGACTTGGTGTTGTCAGCACCACGCTCACCCAGTGAGCGAACCGGCCATCCCTATATGGGATCCGAACCCGTGGCCTTGGTGTTATCAGCACCGCACTCTCCCGAGTGAGCCACGGGCCGGCCCTAAGCCATAGTTTTCACATTGTCTAAGAAGGGCCTCCTTAAAATGGAAAATAGGAAGACAACACTTATTTTCCCTGTCGCTGGTGGAACTATATGTACTGTTGGCTCTCTAAGTTGTATGCTGTGAGCAGCAGGAGAAAGAGGCAGGTGGGGAGAAACAGTACTTTATAACATATCCTTGGTAATAAATTCTGTATCTGTGATAAAGGAGGGAATGAGAAGTCAGGAAAGGGAGGAGAGGGTCCAGCAGGGAGCCTCCAAAAGGAGTAATAAGCATGTGATACATTTAATACTTATTGATCCCACCTGGCCTTTTAAAATATAAGACAGTGATGGAGAGAAAGGGAAGTATCTAAAGAAGTAGTCTCTGCCCTCACTTCAAAGTTCAGGCAGCAACCTGGGCCAAAGGGCAGTTTTCAGCCTTTGGAGTGGTGGCTTTGGGCCAGAGGGAGTATCGGGCTCTGTGCCTGAGAGCTCCACTGACAAAGCTGGCCCTTTGGCCGCTTCAGCTGGGAGTCCAGAATGTGGGTGAGAGGTGAGAAGTGGCGAAAGGGCCTAAGAGAGTCCCGAGGGAAGAGGAAGAGTCAGTTTTCCAGCAGCAGCTTGCGGGGCATAGGGTGACTTGTATTCTTCCCTTCCCCATCCCCACCTGCTCCCCCCACACTCTACCACCTCGTGAGAGCAGGGACCCTGGTCATCTTGTTCACAAGCGGATCCCCAAAGCTAAGCATGACAATCAAACATTCGTCGTTAAATAAGTTCTCAGGCTACAGTGTTCGGTTGTGAATGTGCGGGCCTGTTCCTCTATTAGGAACTTTGGTTTTCAGAATCTTTCATGGATGTGGAGCCTCTGGGGAAAGGAGGGTTAGTTAGAAAAGAGAAACATGCACAGGGAGACGGTACCAGGGCACCATTAAGGTTTACACAATTTCTAGAAGAGGGGGCATCTCCCAGTCTTCCCACCACCCACCCTAACTTGCAGAGGATGAAAGTACCAAGATGGATTAGGACCATAACGCATCGCCACAAATTCAAGACAAACTTCTTCAGGCAGAGGTCAGACAACTAGTGACAGGACTACTGGAGAGCACTCTCCAGGGCAGCAGTCTAGATGAGATCAACTTAGAGTTCCCTCTCAACGCAGAGGTTCTGCTTCTAAATCTTTCCTCACCATCTTCCTCAGCCTGTATCTTCCAGCCCAGAGCTCACTCCACCTACTGTGTAGACTCTGATTAAGGATTATCCGCTGGATTCTCCATTCCCAGAACACATTCACAGATACATGAGTCAATTTTGTCTAGAAATTTATTGAATATAATTAATCTATTACAGTACAGGATCTGGACAAGGTAAAAGGTTATATAAACTTTCATTTATTTACGTTTGGTGGCTGTCCAATACAGGGATCCAAACCCTTGACCTTGGTGTTATAACACCTTGCTCTAACTGAGCTAACTGGCCAGCCCTAAACTTTTTATTTACCCTGATCTAGCAGCTTTCATTTCTCTTGAAATTCCCGAAAAGTTCTTTCTCAGATCCCATATCTTGATTGGTCTCTTTAGAAACAGAGCACCAACAACCTGAGTCTACTTGTTAAGAATCTGAATTACATTTATGTGAAATTTAATTTATTCAATGCATGTTTCTTTTCTCACTTCCATTAGACAAATGACATGGCTTCACTGGTAGAACTGATACTAGCCTCCTACCTGCTGGCATCCTATTTCTCCATTTCACTCCCTCACACTGAGAAATCTTGCATGACACCCAAGATGGGAAGCAGCACAAGCAAATATCATTGACTCAATATGCCAGTGTTCTCTCCACTAGCTCCTTACTGCTCTTTCCCACCTCCCCCAACCACCCTACCAATAAGAAGTCTGATTTTTCATAGAAAATTGTGACCCTCCTACATTCACAGAATATTTATGAATTTTTCTTAACTGTATAAATTTAGATGAAAATTAATATAGAATTGTCCAAACTGTTATAAGGCTTTAAGTAAGACAATCTAGCTAAGTCTAGATAGTTTTAATTTTTGTAGAATATAAACCACTGACCAATGAAAGTTCCAAAATTCGGAAGGGTAAGAGGCAAAAGGCACAGGATTCTGGAGACTCTCACACTTCTACTCAATCATGAAGGCAGTGAAATATCATGGAAAGAACACTGGATTGGGAATCAGAGGAATAAGGTTCTGGCCTCGGTTGCCTTTTTTTTCAGCATCACTTTCCTTACCTGTCGCAGACTACAGACAGGCATCCATGTGACTCTCCACCTATTTTTACTTCAAGTCCCTTCTGTCTGCTTCTAATTTTCACTTTCTCACTGCACTACCTAAAGACCTCTCCCTGTAGACACAATTTATACCACAAAGGAGCCTGATGCTTTTCTGACTTTACTTTGCAGCAGAGCAAGGCCACGGAATGAAGGGATGGTAGGGCTAACAAGTTCAGAGGCTACAAGCCCAGCTCCCCTCCATCCTGCTACTGACATCTATTGGGGGTGGGGGTGGGGGAGTGACTGCCAGAGAAAAAAGGGGCCTCTACCAGATCTGAGAGTGCCATGCATCAGACCTACTGAAGTCATCCAAACCAATCATCCATACAACCCAAAGCTTACTGTACATTAGTGTTCACTTATTAGTTTGATTGGTCTTTTCCAATTTTTTTTCCTTTCAATTTTTATTCACTTAGCTCCTACTACGTACATAAAAGATGCTCGATAATTGTTAAATGAAGAGAAAATATTCAGAAATTCAGAAGTCACTCTAGTACTCTAAAAAACATACATAAATCATCATGCTTCCCGCTTCTCCATTCTTGGCCCCACCTCTGCTCACATCACAGGCCCCTAAATGTTCATGTGAACAAGAACTCGAGTACAGTATGGCATGGTCTGTGACTAATGCAAATGTCCACTCCACTAAGAAGCCATCTTTTAAAGCTAGTACTAGTCCTCAGCCTAAAAACACCCTAGCGGATCTTCAGCTTCATTTGAGGATATACCATGGTGATGATGCCTGCTATAGAAGACAAAAGACCTCCAAGTCCAACGACGCCAGGATTGGACTTATAGATCCCCAGCTGGTCCAAAGGGTTCAGGATATCACAGAAGTTCTTCACTGTGTCCAGGAGCAAGGGAGGATGCTGCTTCAGAGATTGGAATAAGAGAAGGAGAAAGGACTGGAGCCATTCTGTTTCCTCATCAGCCACACTGTGCCCAAGAGGATCCTGGGATTTCTCCCTCTTTGCCCTGTCGTGTGCAATCCGTTCCATCTGCAGGGAGATTTCATACAGATCCCTGACGAGGTTCAGCAGGAGAGAATAGTAGTAGTGGCGGGCAGCCCACATTTGCCATTTCTCTTTGTTGATGCCAGAGGTGAGGCCTACACTCCTCACCCAGAGGATGGTGTCACAGATGAAATAAATCACACGGTTCAGGTTGGCTAATGTTAGGCATAAGCGGGGTACCAGGTCAGTGGCATGAATGCTCTGCTCAGTCACCTGTACAGCATGTACCACATTGCCTAGTCTGAACCCTGCAAGAAGAACCCACAACAGTTAACAGTTATTTATTAGTAAGAAATGGGAAGCCAGAATCTCCATATCAGGGTGAGGAGCTGGCACTGGTTTTTTATAATTGAGTCACTTGAGGCTCAGCCTCTACTCAGCAAAGAATTTCACAGTATGCTAAGGACACCTAAAATGATTCTGGAAGGCACAAAAGACAGTGACTCTTTAAATCTATCTCCTCCATTCCAGTGACCATCTTTACACTGACTGACAGCATACTCCAGGCAAGGTCCACCATGAGTGTGGATATTATATTTGAATGTAATTTGAATATTACCAGCTACACTTCTTTAGAAGGAAGGTACTATGATAACATGAACTCCAGATGCAACATTCTGTTGGAGAGTCTGATGCCTTACATTTTATATACTTTCCAGACAAAAGATTGCCTTTTAAAAAACACCAGTATCATTCTGCCATTTCTGTGGTCCAAACTCCCTTTGGCTACCTACTGTCAAGAAAACAAAATAGAGATGGTAGGATTTAGTGGATAGAATAATTAATAATACTGTCGCGTGTGGCTCCTGGTTGAATGAAATCAATGCTCTTATGTGAGCATGTAATTCAATTAATCAGGGATGCATCGATCAACAAGTATTTACTGAGCACCTACTAAGAATGGGTTATAGTCCTAAATATTTTGGAGGACACAAAAGAAATACTTTTCCTTAAAGGACTATACCTTAGACCTTGTACGTGTTCAGAAGCTATTCTCAGAAAGCTTATAAGCTCAGAAAATGTTTGGCATTATTTCATCTAGAATAACACAAAACAGTATATGTAATGATTGTTCCAGTAAGTGAATTCTGAGTTTTAGTTCTGACTCTTGCACTAACTGTCTGAATGACCTTAGATAAGCCTCTCCTGGACTTCAGAGACTCTAAAGGACTTTTGAGCTCCAACATTCTAAAGAATCTAAAAATCTAATCTCTAATCTTGGCCTTGAAAGCCATCCAGAAAAGCTTACCCCACCTTGCCATTCCTCTGCTTGAGAACTTAATTCTTCTCTCTGTCAAACTAGTCTCCTAGTTTGACATTGATCCTCCCATACGATGGTTTTTTCATAACAGTTCTGAGCCTTTACTGGAGGAGACCGCCCTCCAAGAATACTCTCCTTCCTTCTCTCTAGTCACACCTCAAATTCCACCTCCTCCAAAATACTTTCTTGTCCTCTACCTCACCCAACATATTTGGCACTGAATGTTGTATTATTATTTACAGCACGTGATCTTATTTGTCCCATAAGGCTCAGAATTGTATCTGTATGAAGTAGGTGTTCAAAAACAACTGATCACTACGTGATGCTCTATATTCTATTCTAACACCTCTGCTAACCTACTGTAACAACAGCTGGTTCTCATCAAAGAACGAGGAGTCAGGCATGCAATTGCTATGAGAAGTATGGGACTTCCCAGTATGATTTATTATTAAAGTGAATTAAATGAATACAAAACACTGACTTCGCTTTTTGCCTTTAACATGAAATCATCCCACAAATGGTCTAAGAAAATGTATCCATCCACCTCCTCTAGCAAATCCTCAAAAGAAGGGAATAAAGTAGGTGGTCCAGGATATAGCTATTCTGTTCTTCTATGGAACAAAAGGGCTTGTAGGAACCAGAAGCTCATGTCAGAGCTTCACAAAACATTTTGAGTTTCTAAGAACTAAAGGTGAACTAATACACTGTATGTCCCATTGGTTATGATTAAGCACAAAGATATGGTATAGCACCAAATGTGAATATAGAAAGGTGTTTGTGAATGGTCTGCAGCAACACATTCAACCTTTTGGGCCTGTTGTTCCAAGAGGACAGCCTTACTGGTTGATTTCATCAAACTTGATCGACTAGAAATTAATGTCCTAGAAAGTATTTCGTGAATTAGTGCTTGAGGCTGAGGGTTCTAAACCAGGAGCCACTGTCCCTCAAGAGACAGGGTACTTACATTTACGACCAGTGCTCACACTGGACTCCAGTTTCTTGAGCTTCATTACCACCTTCTCTTTGCCAGCTTTAGGCTCTAACAAATATCTAAGCAACATGCATGTGTATTGAGTGGCTCTGAAATGGAAAAAAAATGAGAATGATTTACAATCCAAATAAAAGTTTATTCATGAAATAAAGAAAAGAGAAACATATCGTACTAAAGGTAAACTCATGCAGTAGCTGTTAAAAGGGCAAAATTCTGCAACAGTTATCCCACAGGAAGGCCAAAGGGTAAAAGGAGTGATGAAATGCAACACAAAGGTAATGAAAGAGAATTATACAATAACACAGTGAACAGCCCCCCAAAAGGCCTTTGCTGGCACAGAGAAATGGCTATAGTCAAAGCAGGAAACTGCACAAAAATCTCCCTCATGTTAAGTCAGCAAAGATCCGTACTCTTGATCTTCTCCAATGTAAAATGATTTTCAGATTTCTAAAATAAACTTTTCTACCATGTTGTTAACCTACTACTTATGTGACAGGACACCAACCAAATCAGAACCAAATGAAATGTCAACAGTTTGAACACTGTTTAATTGTTTATAAAGGACAAAATACACACCAGTACACAAATTAGTATAGATACGTTTTCATATTTCTCTTTTAAAACGAATTAGTATTTTACATATAATACAGGCAGAATCCTGTTTTAAAATAGCATATATTCAATAAGGTGATTATTGTCATGCCTACAAATAACAATGACTTACTGATAAAATATAATACATGAGAAATTTTAAATCACAAAGTCAAACATCCAAATGCATTTGGCAGGCTATTTAATAAAGTGCCTAGTTCCTACTGTCCTGTAACTGTATTTGAATCCCTTTAAACTATTATTATTTTATATATTATAAAATATATACTATAAATCATATTCATTATTATTTATTATGCTATTATATTATTCTCAATAAAAATGTGGCACATTTTCCAAAATGGTGAACTTGTTCATGGGAATGAAGTAAAAAGAGAAAACAGGAATCATAAACAATCTCTCTTTTTTTAGTATGCTTCCTGGCTAGAGGGCTCAAGCTGGGCGTGTTAATGAATCTCTCTTTCTCAAATCTAGTCTAATAATAGGAGTCAGGCTGGCAGGTTAACTCAGTTGGTTAGAACCTGGTGTTGATAACATCGAGGTCCAAAGTTTGATCCCTGTACTGGCTAGCCGCCAAAAAGAAAAAAAAAAAAAAGGAATCCGTCCAAAAACAGACATTATTTTATAAATGCCAGTTTGGTCATAGAGATTATATATAGATCAAGGAGGTTGGGAAATGAATGCCAGAGATCTCAGATTTTGCTGAATAAGTATGTCCTAAATGATTATTATTATTTTATTAAACAACCTATTTGATAAACCCTGCAGAGTACATTTTGGGTATGCTGGAATTATAGGTTTCTATTTTAATAAAGTTTGTGTACAATGCAACCATTTTGACAATCTATTAGATTAATTAGAAAGTCATTATGGCTTAGTAGCTGTGTGGATTTGAATTTCTCAGCTCTGCCACTTAGTACCTATTAACCTTCTTCTGCTATAGTTTACCCTTCGTGAAATGGGGAAATTTAGAATATCCACTTCATAGGGTTGTAATGAGGGTTAAATAAGTTAATAGCTGCAAAACACTGAGAACAATACCTGGCATAAAATAATGAGGCTTCCCAAAGTCTCATTATTGGGACTATTCTTTTCGGTCTGTTTGTATGAGCACGTGTGCACCCAGAAGAGAAGGAACGGCTATTAAATAAAACCCCAACTATTTTTCTATGATTAAGCAAGAATCAACCAAATCGCCAAAAGAAACATCACGAACTAGTACTGTATTATTATTATTATTATTTTTTAAATAAAAAGATGACCGGTAAGTGGATCTTAACCCTTGACTTGGTGTTGTCAGCACCACGCTCACCCAGTGAGCTAACCGGCCATCCCTATATGGGATCCGAACCCGTGGCCCTGTTATCAGCACCGCACTCTCCCGAGTGAGCCACGGGCCGGCCTAGTACTGTATTAATATTAAAGCCACAATCTCTCTTTGATGTTTTCAGTAGCACAGCATGTACCTTAGAGGTGCGGTTAGTTCTGAGACTCTTCCCCCCTGTATTCCCCTCCGTGGGAGCCGGCGGCGTGCTTCCTGCTTCGATCCACTGGTCTACTACCTCCTCCTTCTCCGGGTGCAGGAGAAGAGGGACTCGAGTACGGGGGCGGTGCGATAAACGGGTGGAGGTCGCGGGCACCCGACTCACCTGAAGAGTCGGTCCCGGCCCTGGGTCTGGTTGGTGAAGCGGGTGAAGGCGTCCATGGCGTCCATGGCGCCCAGTCCAAGGCCACGTGTGACACCGTTGTCTCTGTGTCCTCTGGGGCGCCGGTGGGTCTCCGGGGAGGGTCGGTATCAGAGAACAGGCCAGGCTGCTCGGACTAGGACTCTCCGGCCCCCGTGGGGGCGGGCACGCCTCTCGAAGAGAGACTTCGCGGGCTTCCGGTCGGAACCGGAAGTGGTGGTTACTAAGGCGACACTAAGGCGACGCCAAGCCGGCCAGGTGAGCGGAACTTAGGCTCCTACCCTTGGGTGCCGCGGTCCCTCTGGTGTTTCTTGGGACTCCCCTTTACCTGTAGAACCTTCTAGTGGAGGCTCTGAGGGGGCCCGTCTCCCCAGCCTCAGGCGCTCCCGGGACGCCTCGTGCCTGCACTTAGCTCCCGGGTACTCGGGTCCCAGGTGGAATCCTGAATGGTCTCTCCAGCCTGAGAGCTCCCCCGATCCTTTGCTTGTGGACGGTGTGGGCTAATAATTTCCCAGAGCCATGCCTCTGTTTCCCTTGAGCTACACCAGCTGCAGGTCTGGTGAAGGAAATGGTTAGAGCAGAGATAAGCCAGTTCATGGAGTGTATTCCTAGCTTGAGAGTCGGGTAAAGTGAGAGAATTTTCTATCAGGATTATTGAACACTGAAAGAAGATTGTTACCTGAGGAAATCCTAAAAGTTCGACACGAACAAAGTGGAGACAAAAGTAGATTACAGTTAAATTGCACCACTGAACATTCGTTCTGTGGGGCTGGAAGACATGGATCCCACCCTAGCAGTAATTTTATAAAATGTACCCCCTATAACCATAAAGTAAGGTCACCTGTTTTTGTAATCTTTATTCCCTTGTTCAGGTCTGCCCCTAACATTTGCAGGCCTGAGGTAAGAGTACAAATGGAGACCCATGTACTGTATGTTTAAATATTTAAAAGTTATAAATCAAGTAACATTGTTAAATAAGACATGTTATGTACTCCTACATTGCAAATATACCTTCGTCATGATCGAGAAGTCCAGGTTCACTTTCAGAATTCTTATGGTAGTGTGGAGAGAGCTGACTGTGAGTCTTTTCCCACTTCCCCTTCTCTTCTGGTTTCTAGCTCCCAAAACTATGTTGCTGAGAGGGGCCTTGCATACTATGTGAATACTCTAACCACATCCAAGTTTTGCCGGTACCCCTGGAAACAGTCATGCCTCGGCTGCCTTTCAGGTTTAGGGGTGCTCACATTAGCAGCTGAGTCTGCCCTCAGGAGAAAACTTGGAAAGGCTCATGCAGGCCCCAGTGTCATTTGGACAGTACATTCCAGTGGTATAAGTACCCTGAACATGAAAAGGGAAACTAGGCTCTGGGTGAGTCATCCCCACGGATTATTCATTCTTTGCAGAGGAAAGTGCTTGTAAGAGAGCCAGAAGTGTTATCTAAGTGCACGGTCCAGGGCAGGGCAATACTGCAAGCAATAAGAATTTGAATACTGGCCACACATTAACCACTGTGCTAAGCTCTAGGCCCAAGGTAATAGGTTAATAAGGGACATAGTAAATTGATAAGTACAAAACAGTGATATGTTATGTGCTAGAGATGAACACAGGGTGCTTCTAGATACAGATTTATATAATCGGCTTTTTATACCTATAATTCTGCCTTTTCCACAATATTATATAAACTGAACCATATAGTATGTAGCTTTTTCTGATTTATTTTACTTAGCATAATGCATTTAAGTTTCATCCATGTTGTGCATATCAGTAGTTTGTAATTTTTTTATTGCTGAGAAGTATTCTATAATGTAGATGTATCATAGTTTATTATCTGTGCACCCACTAAGGGACATTCATGTTGTCTCTAGTTTGGGGCAATTATAAATAAAGCTGCTATAAATATTTAAGTACAGATTTTTCATACAGAACGTAAGTTTTTTATTATTTTTCTTGTGTAAATATTTGGGAATGTGATTGCTGTATCATATGGTATGTTTAACTTTGTAAGAAACTGCCAAACTTTTCCAAAGTGTCTGTACTATTTTGTATTCCCATTGACAATGTGTAAGAGTTTATCTCTTTAACTATTGACAAACATTTAGGTTGTTCCCACTTTGGGTCTCCTACAAATAAAGCTGTAATGATTGTTCATTTATAAGTGTTTATATGGAAATGTGTTTATAGTTTTTATCGAATTTTTGAAAATCTAAAAATTTAAATTTAAAAATTTAAAAAATTTTTGCTCATTATTTCTATAAATTTTTTTCTGTCTCCTTCCTCCTTTGGAGATGTCAGTCATACATATATCAAGCCACTTCAAATTATCCCATGCCCCACACTCAATTTTTTTTTTTTCCTTTTTGTCTTTTTTCGTGACCAGCAACGGATCGCAACCCTCGGTGTCGCGCCCGCGCCTCGCTCAGCCAGTGAACGGCCGGTCTGTATGTGGGATCCGAACCCTCGGCGGGAGCACCGCCGCACTCCCAAGCAGCGCACTGTAGCAGTGTGCCACCGGGCCGGCCCTCCCACACTCAATTTTTAAAAAATTTTTTCTTTGTTTCATTTTGTTTCAATTACTGTGTCTTCAAGTTCACTAACCTTTTCTTCTGCTGATCTAATTTGTTTTGATCTGAAATTTTGTTGTTAATCTAATCTGGTATATTTTTTATTCAGACATTATAGTGTTCATCTCTAAAAGTTTAATTTGGAGGGCTGGCCCTCACTTGGGAGAGTGTGGTACTGATAACACCAGGGCCATGGGTTCAGATCCCTATATAGGAATGGCTGGTTCGCTCACTTGGGAGAGCGTGGTGCTGCCAACACCAAGAGTCAGGAGTTAAGATGGCCATACCCATCATCTTTATTAAAAAAAATTTTAAAAATAAATAAATAATAAAAGTTTAATTTGGGTCTTTTTTATATCTTCCATGTGTCTACTTGGTTTTTAAACATGTGGAAAAAGTTATAACTCCTTTGTCTGTTAATCAATTCTGAGCCAGCTTCAATGGACTGATTTTTCTATTTATTATGGCTTATATTTTCTTGACTCTTTGCTTGCGTGCCAGCTAATTTTCTTCTTTCTTTCTTTTTTTTTTTTTCAGCTGGCTGGTATGGGGATCCAAACCCTTTGTTATCAGCACCACATTCTAACCAACTGAGCTTACCAGCTGGCAAATTGGTAACTTTTTTTCTTTCCTTTTGGCAGCTGGCCAGTATGAGGATCTGAACCCTTGACCCTGGTGTTATGAGCACTACGCTCTACTGAGTGAGCTAACTGGCTAGCCCCCCAGCTAATTCGTTTAATTGGATCCCAGACATTGTGAATCTTACTTCATTGGATGCTGGATATTTTGGTATTCCTATAAATATTCTTGAGCTTTGTTGTAGGGTGTAGTTAAGTTACTTAGAAACAGTTTCAACACCTAATATCTAAGATTTGATGGGTGATACCAGAGCAGTGTTTATTCTAGGGCTAATTTTTCCACTGCTGAGGCAAAATTCTTCCAAGCACTCCACCCAATGGCCATGAATTATTAGGTTTTTCAGTCTGGCTGGTGGAAACAGGCATTATTCCTGACCCAGTGTGAGCTCAGATTACTGTTTCCATGAATTATGTCAGGTGGTTCTTTCTTCAGTGTCAGCTGTTTTCCTCACAGTCATGCACTGGAAACGTTACAAATGTACTCCAGCAGGTGAGAAAAGATGGTGGGATGGCAGTAGGGCCTTTATAAGATCTGTATGTACCCTAGGCACTCTTACAGTGCAAGGCCCTACTCCACTTCATAGTAAGCATCTTAAAATGTATCCCTTGTTCCACATTAAATGCATTTTTTCAGTGAAACATTTAAAAGCCTTTTTATTATTTGCACAATTTTAAATTTTCCGAAGTACAGATTACCTGTTCTCTTCTTGTAGACGTGAACGTTATATACACACAGAGAGTGGAGCTGAAAAATTGTAAATATTTTTGTCAATATTTATTTTGATATTGTGGGGGGCTTTTTAGTCAATCAATTTTTTTTCATTTCTATAGGCTCCTGAAAAATCTCATAGGCCCTGGGCACTGCCTGCAGAACTCCTGTGTGGCAGCAATGGGAAAGGAGAGGAGGGAACAAATCAGACAGCAAGAATTGGGAGCGCTTGAACTGTATCTTATTGGGGGTGGGGGAAAAGGGAAGAGAGTCACGGCTCACTGCCCAGCTGGCTTAAACACAGCCATTTGTAGAGTTAGATAACCAGGAAAAGGCTTAAGTTGTATGAGAGGATGAACTCCATTCGGAACAGGAAGATAGCTACTTTCCTACCAGGAGATGAAGGCAACAAGGATGTCAAATTTCTCTCCTTTCATCATAGTATACATTACCTTGATTTAGTCCAGAAGAATCTTCTGATATCTTTACTAATATGAAGAGCTTATCCTAGGAATGTGGTAACAATCCCGTGATAAATAAGGAAAGTGCCAGTGTCTGGAATAAACAGTCGTATAGACCGTTGTGCTAGAGAAGGATGGTGTGCTGTCTTCTTGTTGCTTCCCTTTTTTTTCAAAGTTCCTTTGCTTGCTTCCCTTATCAGCTTTTCAGAGTTTCGTAGAAGTTCCCAGTGCCACCTTCTGTGATATCATCCGCCAGAGGAGGTCAGATGCAGAAGATGAACCTGCCCACTCTTACTCGAAAAGGACCACTGGAGGTGCCGTCTCCAACAGAGAAGGATTGGCCTGATGACAACGAAGAGGATTATGTCTTCAAGGATCCAGATCAGGAGCTGGATTCCCTGCCTCAGCCTTATCGAATGATCAACAAGCTGGTGAACCTTCTGTTTGACAGGTCATGGGAAGTTATTGAAGAGAGGAATGCATTGAGGGAAGCTAAGAGCAGCTGGATCCAGCCTACCATCTACCATCCACTTGCAGAAATCCAGGTATGGAGCAGGTAGCTAGCTGACCAGGAGTCCTACTTCTCAGTTGAGTGTTAATAAGTGATCCAGGGAAGGAATTCCTACCAGGAACTTTAATTCAATAAGACAGGTACCTTGTTGAGAGATTATAGGCATGCTGATATTGATTAAAATGGATATGATAATTGCCCAGGGAAATGGGTGTTCTGGTTAGTTGAAGATTATACAGAAGACCTTTTATATTCAGCTGTTATTATTGGAAAATCTTCCTTAGTATTAATCCACTCTCTTGCCTGATGGTTGAGGATCTGCCAGTGCCTCAGCTATCGTCCTTCCTACAGTGCTCTAGATGAATAAAGTACAGGACCATGCTTAGTGTTGTAAATGTGCGTTTATTTTCAACTTCTTTGTTTTCTTTGGCCTTTCCCCCCTAAAAGTGGAATGCTATGAATTTCTTGATGCTTGGGCAAGAGTTTTAGATGAGCACTATGTTTGGTGATAATATATCTAGGAAGAGCCCTCAACCCTCTTTGAAAATTTAGCTCACATTACTTGAAGATGGTGACAGCTAAAAATAGTTCCTTTTTTCTTTGTTTTTGTATTTCCAGTTCAACAAAATGCCAAACTGTATGGCTGTTTCCCAAGACTATGTGTTTATCGGAGGAGCCAAAGGATTCTCAATTTATAATCTATATAACGCTAAACGAATATATGTTTGGGAGAAACTTAAAGTTGATGTCACTTCCATCTGGGCCACAGATTTGGGGAATGAAATACTTATCGCTCCTGTGGATGAAATGGGTATTTGTTCTTCATCTTCCTTTTTAGCCTCATTTACCTGTAGACTGTTGTTCAATTTAATCTCCTTTCCAGGTATGCGTGGGGCCGGGCATGGAGACTTCCATTCTCCTTGGTCACGTAATGATAACTAATACCTGCAGAACAAATGTGGAGTATCAGGCACTAGTCTAACATTTTGCATATGTTAGCCCATTTAATCCTCACAGCAGCCATAGGAGGGAAGTACAACTTATTATACCTCTTCAGAAGAAGCAACTGAGACACAGAGGTTAAATAACTTACTTAAGGTAACATGAAAAGTAAGTGGCACAGACAGGCTTCAAACCAGGCAGTATGGCCCCAGAGTCCACACCCTTCCAGCATTCAGCAGTCCTGCTGCTCATATAAACCAAAGCTTGCTTTTTTCCTTTAGCCTGAGGATGAACCAGGCCTTCATGAAAAGAATGGTATAGAACACTGTAGATAGTGTCTCAGACAGGTGAGCTGGCTTGCCCTTGGTTTCCTAAAAGCTGGGCTTCCCTCTAGCCTGTCTCTATGTTTGGGTGACCTGACTGCTGCCCCTGGATATGGGGAGCTTCCCTGCTTTGTTGGGGATGAGAAGGCAAGTGTCAGTCAAAAAGTCAGGGAGGTGTCTATGTGATATTGGGGCAAGCAGAGCAGAAAGTACCTGCTCACCTTGAGATCCTCTGTGAAAGCACACATCTCTCTAAACAGCAGGCTCCGCTCAACCAGCACAGGCACACTGAAGAACTTCCTGCAGGAGAGCGACCTGACCGGACTGGCATTTTAGGAAGAGCATCCTAGCAGGAGCCTGTAAAAGTCAAAATGAGACGTAGAGAGACCAGGGAGGACTATTGTATTCATTGAGGAGAGAAATTATGAAGGACTGAACAAAGTCAGAGGCTTTTAAAATCAAAACTGTACTATGGTTATGTAAGGTGTTAAAATTGGGTTAGTGAGATAAGAAATATACAGGAACTCTGTATTATTTTTGCAACTTTTCTATAAGTCTAAAATTAGTTCAAAATACAAAGCTTAAAAAATGAAAAGAAAAATATAATGGAAAAACTTAGTGGGTGATGGAATATGTGTGTGAGTTGGGGGAGTGGGGTGGTGTTCTGGGGGCAGTGAAGAAAAATGACTCCGTTCTGCCTCAGGTAACTGAGTGGATGATGATGTCATTCCTTGATAACAATTATAGGAGATTAAGGTCTGTAAATTGAAGAATTCCATTTGAACGTGCACAGACTTGAGGGACCTGGAGGATATCTCTGTGGGAATGTTGATACTCAGAAGGAGTTTGTTCTAAAGATAGGATTGTATTTATCATACTGCATTATACTAGTTGGTTTCGTGTGTGTAACCCTCAGTATGATGAATTTGAAGGCAGACTGCCTCGGTGTCCTTAGCACATTCATAAGTATGGAGCAGATACTCCATGAATCTTTGTTGTGTTGAGTTAGACTTTCACCCACAGTGGGCCAGATGCCTTTATAAGGTCTATATTATGGGGTAGAGGCAGGTTTTTTTTTTTTTTCCTCTTTTGTCTTTTTTTCGTGTCCGGCAACGGATCGCAACCCTCAGTGTCGCGCCCGTACCGGACCGGGACCGGCAACGGGATCGCAACCCTCGGTGTTGCGGCCGCACCTCGCTCAGCCAGTGAGCGGGAACCGGTCTGTATGTGGGATCTGAACCCTTGGCGGGAGCGCCACCGCGCTCCCAAGCGGCGCACTGTAGCAGTGCGCCACCGGGCCGGCCCCTAGAGGCAGGTTTTGATTATCTTGAAGGCACCTAAACAAAGAGTTAAGAAGTCATGGGGCTTGAGAATCATATATTGGAGCCCTTAGATTAAATGGGAATTAGAATGACAGAATTATTTATTGATTCGACAAAATTAACTGCATGAGGAGTTTGTTGAGGTTGGGAGGGGAGGCACATGGAAGGGTGAGATATGATCCTTTCCCTCAAAGAATCTATGAACTTGCAAGGGTTCACAGGGAACAGTTAGATAACAGTGTGAAGCAGTGAGGGACGATGTGCAGAGGCAGGTGGACAGGAGTCAAGGAGTGGATTGGCGTGGCTGCCATGCTTGCAGGAGACTCCTAGGAGATGCCAGCAGGGCCAGGGCAGGACACAGAAGGGAGAACTACTGGAACATTTCAAGTGAGGGGTGGAGGGAGGCAGGGAGAGCAACACAGGCAGTGGAGAGGCCAGAGAGGAGGCATAAGAATGTGTAAGTTTATGATGATAATTTCAGAAAATCAAATATAAAACTCCAGTTCTTTGGCTCACTTGTCTGTTTACATTCTCACTTATTTTTCTGTTTCAGGTATCATTAGACTATTCTGTTTTTATAAGGATGGTCTTTTCCTAGTCAAAGCCATCAATGAAGTGGTGAGTTCCTGTTCTTTCTTTAACTGGACTAAAAGCTGTAGCAAATTAAATCACTTTTAATATAGGCGTCTTAGATTAGAAAGAAATAGAGACCTCCCTGGGCAGACAGCCTCCTCCAAAATATCCCATTAAAAGATTTCCCAGCCATCAGGAAGTACATGTTGAATGCCTTGAATTTATTTACCCTGTTGTCCAGGCAAGAAAATTATTAAGGAACTTGAGTGCAGATTTTTCTCTTGAGCATCAGACCAACATATCTAAGTACTTAAATGTCCCTAAATTTTCCAGGCTGTTTCACATTCTTGTTCCCTTGCCCATGCTGTTTCTCTGGAATGCTCTCCCTGTCTCCCTACATGCAATGTTCAATTTCTCCCATTCTTCAAGAGCAGCTCAAATATCTCTTTTTCTAAAATACATACTCTCATATACTGTAAAGGAGCCGAACTCTCCTTCCTTTGTGCCACTACCAGATAGAACATAATTTCTGTCTTGGTGTTTTCTATGCCCTCTTTACTTGTTTATATGACTGCTTCTTCTGGATGCAAGCCCCCTGAGGGCAGGGGACCTCTCTTACTCATCTTTGTATCCCTTATTCCTAACACATTGCCTGGCATACTGTAGGTTCTCAGAAAGTGTTTTTTGAATCAGTGAATCCCCAAAAGAGAGGGTATTGCTCAGAGTAGATTTTTAATTGCAGTTTGTCTTGTAAAAAATACTTTTGATGGGCACCAAGGCAATTCAGTGGGAAAAAGAAATTATTTCCAACAAATGATGCAGGGACACTGGATAAAAAGATGGGAGGAAAAAAATGAACCTCAACCTTATTTTGCACCGTATATAAAAATTAACTTGAGATAGGTTATATATCTAAATATAAAGGCTAAAACCATCATTATTCTTGGAAAAAAACACAGGAAAATATTTTTGCAGACTTGGGGCAGGCAAAGATTTCTTAGGACATGAAAAGCATTAGCCATAAAAGAAAATATTGATATTGGATATTAATATCAAAATTAAAAATTAATTCCTCATATACAAAAATTCACTCAAAATGGATCATATACCTATATGTAAAACCTAAAGCTATAAAACTTCTAAAAGAAAACAGGAGGGCCGGCCCGTGGCTCACTCAGGAGAGTGCGGTGCTGATAACACCAAGGCCACGGGTTCGGATCCCTATATAGGGATGGCCGGTTGGCTCACTGGCTGAGCGTGGTGCTGACAACACCAAGTCAAGGGTTAAGATCCCCTTACTGGTCATCTTTTTAAAAAATAAAAATAAAAAATAAAAACACCAAGTCTTCTTATCTCAGTTTTTTATTCTGCTATAAGATTTTATTGTGGATACAAAGAAGGAAGCACCAGAGCTTTAATAGGAGAAAGTTTTTGTGACCTTGGGTTAGGCAAAGATTTTTTTATCTACAATACCAAAAGCCCTATCCATAAAAGAAAAGATTGATAAACTGGACTTCATCAAAATTAAAAACTTCTGCTCTACAAAATACACTTTTATTTATTTATTTATTTTTATTATTTTATTTTATTTTATTTTATTTTTTTGTCTTTTTCCGTGTCCGGCAACGGATCGCAACCCTCAGTGTTGCCCCCGTAACGGGCCGGGGACCGGCAACGGGATCGCAACCCTCGGGCGTTGCTCCCGCGCCTCGCTCAGCCAGTGAGCGGGAACCGGTCTGTATGTGGGATCCGAACCCTCGGGCGGGAGCGCCGCTGCGCTTCCCAAGCGGCGCACTATCCAGTGCGCCACCAGGCCAGCCCCAAAATACACTTTTTTTTTTTTTCTTGATATGCTACCTTTTATTTATTTATTTTTTTCTTAAATTTTTATTTTGTCAATATACAATGTATATGATTATTATGGCCCATCACCGACACCTCCCTCCCTCCTCCCTCTCTCCCCTCCCCCCCAAGAATGTCCTTTCCGTTTGCTTGTTGTAACAACTTCATAAAAGTATAGTTGTTATATCTTCTTCCCCACCCCAAAATACACTTTTAAAAGAATAAAATGACTGGGAGAAATCATTGCCAATCCCATATCTGATAAAAGACTTATATCCAGAATATACACAGAACTCTCAAAACTCAAGAATAAGGAAACAAACAACCTAATTTTTAAATGGGCAAAGGATTTGAAAATACAGTTTGCCGAACAAGACATGAGTGTGTGGAAGGCAAATAAGATGCCCAACATCATTGGTCGTTAGAGAAATGCAATTTAAAATCACAATGAGATATCATTATACATGCATTAGAATGCCTCAAATTAAAAACGCCGACCATATCACGTGTTGGCAAAGATATGGAACAACTGGAATTCTCATGCACTGCTGGTGGTAAAATATAATGGTGCAACCACTTTGGCAGTTTCTTAAAAAGTTCATCATACAATTACCATACGATCCAGCCATTCCACTCCTAAGTATTTACCCAGGAACAATGAAAGCATACGTCCATAGGAAGATTTGTACATGAATGTTCATAGCTTCGTTTGTAACAGCCCCAAACCCAAACCACCTACATGGCAAATTGTGGTATATCCTTACAATAGAATGAGCTTGGAAGGTAATAAAACAAGATCTGTCATATATTGATAATTGTTGAAGTTAAGTAATGGATAATGGGGGTTTGTTATGCTGTTTACTCCCTTTTTGTATGTTTGGAAATTTGCACAAGAAGTTGATATTAAAATATATAAATAAAAACATTTTTTAAAATTTTAGGCTGGTTCTCATTTAATAAACCTGGGGTCTTACCAGCCTAACTAGTTTACTCACTTTATTTTGCTAGTAGTCTTCAAGCATTACAATTAAATTTTTCAAGCTCCTTAATGGTATAGAATAATCAATACACATTGAGCCTCTCTCACCTTGCCTAGAGTTTGAGCAGGTTTCGTACTGTGGTTACATTCAGTCTCTACTATAGTTTAGATCGAGACTTTCGTCCAGCAACCATCAGAGTTTTCAGTGTTATGCAGAACTTGTTTCAATCCAGTTCAATAACTGAGTGGCCATATAGGCTTTAGGGTTTGCAAACCTGACCAGGAGATTCCTAGTATGCCACTAGTCACCAGAAATATTTAAGAAACCAGAAAATAGAAACCAGAAAAGTCCAAAAACCTCTAGACGGAAAAGCAAGTTACACTTTTTGACACACTATCTTGTCTAATTCCTGTACAAAAATGGAAAGTACAAGGGTATTTCAAAAAGTTCATGGAAAAATAGAATTAAAAGATAAATAAGAATCTTTCCATGAACTTTTCGAAGTACCCTGTATGAAGCAATTTGAGGCATCTTCTCATGTCCTATGCTTTAAAAGGATCTCTGTTCTGGGTGTGAACCACAGAAGGCCTTGAAATACAATCTTCTCTGTCACCAGGCTGAGCATATTCTATCAGCATCTTTTTTCTTTTCAGGATGATACCAGCAAGCAAACCACCTGTATAAAGATGGAGATCTCTCAAGGAGGGGACTTTGCAGCCTTCCTTCTACAAGGCAAGATTAACCAAAGGCTGTTAAGGTTTAGATCTGCAGTCTCTTCCAGATGATTACCTTTTCCCCCAAACCTTTTATTTAGAAATAACTTTAGATTTACAGAAGAATTGCAAAGATAGTACAGAGAGTTCCCCTTTGCCCTTCAACTGGCTTCCCTAATACCAACATTTAACACGACCATTTTTTTTTTTTTTAAAGATGACCGGTAAGGGGATCTCAACCCTTGACTTGGTGTTGTCAGCACCACGCTCAACCAGTGAGCTAACCGGCCATCCCTATATGGGATCCGAACCCGTGGCCTTGGTGTTACCAGCACCGCACTCTACCGAGTGAGCCACAGGCCGGCCCCAACACGACCATTTTCTCATGTACGCTTGTAAAAACTTAACAAAATAACATTGATACAATACTGTTAACTAACTACTAACTATAGATTCTTTTTCAGATTTCAGGTTTTTCCCTAATCTAATGTTTTTGCTCCAAGGTTTAATCCAGGATACTGTATTGCATTTAGTCATTATGCCTTCTAAGTTTACTTCTATTTGTGACTGTTTCTTGGTCTTTCCTTATGTTTCATGGCCTTGACACTTTGGAAGAATGCCAGTCAGATGTTTTAAATGTCCGTCAATTTCAGTTTGTCTGATATTTTTCACATGATTCAACTGGGGTTAAGGATTTGAGGGTACCACATAGGGGAAGTGTTCTTTCCATTGTATCATATTAAGGAGTATGTGGTGGCAACACGCCTCACTACTGCTGATGTTAACCTCAGTCATGTAAAGTGCTGTCTGCGAGGTTTCTCCACTGTACAGTCACTGTTTTTCCCTTTTCATACTCTGTACGGAGCAAGTCACTAAGTACAGACCGCACTCAAGGGGAGATGACTTAGGCACCACCTCTTTGAGGTAGGAGAATCAAAGAAGTTTTGGACATATGTTAAAACCACCATGGTGATTAATAAACATTTTGGGGGAAATACTTGGAGATGATGCAAATATCCTGTTTGTCCTTAAAGTTTCAGCCACCAATCTTAGCAGTCATCATTGGGTCTTGCTTGCTGCAATCATTACTGTGGTAGCAACATATTTCATTCAAATATTTGTATCTTGATTTTTAACTTCTAAGTATTTAGACATATGGTATATGAAGGGACTTCAAAAAGTTCATGGAAAATAGATTTAAAAGGTAAAAATATAAAATATAAACTTTATTTGTCAACATAAGCTCCATCAAGTTCAAGACACTTTCGTAAGGAATGATACCAGCCATTTAGTCCATCCCTAAAGAACTGAGGGTCCTGAGAATTTAACCATGTTCCTGCAGTCGTTTTTACATTATTAACTGAAGAAAAATGGGTGCCCTTTAAAGATTTATTAAGATTAGGAAACAAAAAGAAATCAGAAGGAGCCAAATCAGGACTGTAAGGTGGATGCCTAATGATTTCCCATTGAGACTCTCACAAAATTGCCCTTGTTTGATGAGAGGAATGAGCAAGAGGATTGCCATGGTGGAAAAGGACTCTCTGGGGCCGGCCAGTGGCTCACTCAGGAGAGGGCGGTGCTGATAACACCAAGGCCAGGGGTTCGGATCCTATGTAGGGATGGCTGGTTAGCTCACTGGGTGAGCGTGGTGCTGACAACACCAAGTCAAGGGTTAAGATCCCCTTACCAGTTATCTTTAAAAAAAAAAAAAAGAAAGAAAGAAAAAAAAAAAGGACTCTCTGGTGAAGTTTTCCTGGGCATTTTTCTGTTACAGCTGTTGCTAGCTTTCTTGAAACACTCTCATAATTAGCAAATGTTAATATCCTTTGGCCCTCCAGAAGGTCAACAAGCAAAATGCATTGAGCATCCCCCCAAAATTTGCCATGACCTTTGCTCTTGACCAGTCCACTTTTGCTGTGACTGGACCACTCTCACCTTTATGGTAGTCATTGCTTTGACTGTGTTTTGCCTTCAGGATCATACTGGTAAAGCCACATTTCCTCTTTTACTACAGTTCTTCAAAGAAATGCTTCAGGATCTTGATCCCACTTGTTTAAAATTTCCTTTGAAAGTTCCGCTCTTATCTGCAGCTGATCTGGTACAACAGTCTTAGTACCCATTGAGCAGAACGTTTGCTCAATTGTAATTTTTCAGTCAGAATTATGTAAACCGAACCAATTGAATGTATATGGCATTGGCTATTATTTCTGCTGTTAATTGTTAGTCCTGTTCAATTAGGGCACAAACAAGATTAATTTTTCCACATAAATTTCTGTGAATGGTTGGCCACTGCAGGCTTCATCTTCAACATTGTTTCATCCCTGCTTAAAACTATTTATCCATTTGAGAACTGCTGATTCTTTGGCATTGTCCCCATAAACTTTTTGTAAAGTATCAGTGATTTTACCATTCTTCCATCCAAGCTTCACCATAAATTTGACGTTTGTCCTTGCTTCAATTTTAGCAGAATTCATGTTGCTCTGATAGGGGCTCTTGTCAAACTGAGGTCTTATCCTTCTTAGTTCCTCAAACTAGATCCTGTTCAGACATGTTATAACAAGTTAGTACAAGTTTACTTTTGTTTTTATCTATTTATTTATTTATTTATTTACTTATGGCCACAAAACAAGTCTTAACACAGTTAAAAAGACTAAGATCATAGAAAATATGTTCTCTGACCAAAATAGCAGAAGGAAATTTAGAAAATTCATAAATGTGTGGAAAGTAAACAACACTACCCCAAATAAATGATGGGTAAGAAGAAAAATCACAGGGAAGTTAAAGAGTACTTTGAGATAAAAATCATAACACAACACATCAAAATGTATAGGATGCAGGCCTCATCACTGCTTAGAGGAAAATTTACACTTGTAAACACCTATAGTAACAATAAGAAAAATCTCAAATCAGTACTGTAAACTTCTACCTTAAGAAAATAGAAAAACAAGAGCAAACTAAACCAAAAGCAAATATAGGTAGGAATAATAAAGATTACAACAGAAGGGCCGGCCTGTGGCTCACTCGGGAGAGTGCGGTGCTGATAACACCAAGGCCACGGGTTCGGATCCCATATAGGGATGGCCGGTTTGCTCACTGGTTGAGCGTGGTGCTGACAACACCAAGTCGAGGGTTAAGATCCCCTTACCGGTCATCTTTAAAAAAAAAAAAAAAAAGATTACAACAGAAATATATGAAATAGGGAATTAAAAAACAATAAAGAAAATCAATGAAACCAAAAGTTGTCTTTTTAAAAAGATCAACAAAATTTGCAAACCTTTATCTAGACTGATCAAGAAAAAAGAGAGAAGGCAGAAATTACTAAAATCAGAAATAAATCTAGGGGCATGGTAGAGCAGTTGCTTCTTCTATTACACTGGAGTGGGCTTTGAGGAGAGAGATGTCCTCTTCTTTTTCTGGTCTCCACTGGTGACTTCCCTTGTGTCACTGCAGTTGAGTGTCTGGCAGTCTGCCTACATGGCAACTGTGGCTACTGCTGTGGTGTCAAGCTGCCTTTGCAGCAGCCATGGCTATGGCGGTGGCTGTGGTGAGCTACCCACACAGAAATAGTGTTTTCTACGTGTTTCTTGCCTGCTTCCAAGTGGGCGATGCTGCCCTGGGCTCCTGCCTAAGACCCCTGGCATGCTCTGTTTCTTGCTTACTATCGAGCGGAAGGGGCTGCCCTCATCTCCTGCCTAGATCCGCAGGCATGATCTCTGAGTTTATTTTTGGTGCAAAAAAAATGTTGAAATTCATGCATAGTTTTTTCAAAATGCACATTTTCCATGAACTTTTTGAAGACCCCTCATATTTATATTCTTGCCCAAGGCCCCTCAAATGTTAGATGCTTGAGGAAAATATATATTTTATAATGCTTTGTGTGTCAAAGGAAACTTTTGTACCATCTGTATTAGTTTCCTAAGGCTGCCGTAACAAAGTAGTACAAACTGGGTAGCTTAAAACTATGGACTTTTGGGCCGGCCCGGTGGCGCACTGGATAAGTGCGCTGCTTGGGAAGTGCGGCGGCGCTCCCGCCCGAGGGTTCGGATCCCACATACAGACCAGTTCCCGCTCACTGGCTGAGCGAGGCGCGGGGGCAACGCCAAGGGTTGCAATCCCGTTGCTGGTCCCCGGTCCGGTACGGGGGCAACACTGAGGGTTGCGATCCGTTGCCGGACATGGAAAAAGACAAAAGACAAAAAAAAAAAAAAAAAAA
>NW_007726125.1:186817-209998 GCF_000696425.1 Galeopterus variegatus
TACCTTTTATTTATTTATTTTTTTCTTAAATTTTTATTTTGTCAATATACAATGTATATGATTATTATGGCCCATCACCGACACCTCCCTCCCTCCTCCCTCTCTCCCCTCCCCCCCAAGAATGTCCTTTCCGTTTGCTTGTTGTAACAACTTCATAAAAGTATAGTTGTTATATCTTCAGGCCAGCCCCAAAATACACTTTTTTTTTTTTTCTTGATATGCTACCTTTTATTTATTTATTTTTTTCTTAAATTTTTATTTTGTCAATATACAATGTATATGATTATTATGGCCCATCACCGACACCTCCCTCCCTCCTCCCTCTCTCCCCTCCCCCCCAAGAATGTCCTTTCCGTTTGCTTGTTGTAACAACTTCATAAAAGTATAGTTGTTATATCTTCTTCCCCACCCCAAAATACACTTTTAAAAGAATAAAATGACTGGGAGAAATCATTGCCAATCCCATATCTGATAAAAGACTTATATCCAGAATATACACAGAACTCTCAAAACTCAAGAATAAGGAAACAAACAACCTAATTTTTAAATGGGCAAAGGATTTGAAAATACAGTTTGCCGAACAAGACATGAGTGTGTGGAAGGCAAATAAGATGCCCAACATCATTGGTCGTTAGAGAAATGCAATTTAAAATCACAATGAGATATCATTATACATGCATTAGAATGCCTCAAATTAAAAACGCCGACCATATCACGTGTTGGCAAAGATATGGAACAACTGGAATTCTCATGCACTGCTGGTGGTAAAATATAATGGTGCAACCACTTTGGCAGTTTCTTAAAAAGTTCATCATACAATTACCATACGATCCAGCCATTCCACTCCTAAGTATTTACCCAGGAACAATGAAAGCATACGTCCATAGGAAGATTTGTACATGAATGTTCATAGCTTCGTTTGTAACAGCCCCAAACCCAAACCACCTACATGGCAAATTGTGGTATATCCTTACAATAGAATGAGCTTGGAAGGTAATAAAACAAGATCTGTCATATATTGATAATTGTTGAAGTTAAGTAATGGATAATGGGGGTTTGTTATGCTGTTTACTCCCTTTTTGTATGTTTGGAAATTTGCACAAGAAGTTGATATTAAAATATATAAATAAAAACATTTTTTAAAATTTTAGGCTGGTTCTCATTTAATAAACCTGGGGTCTTACCAGCCTAACTAGTTTACTCACTTTATTTTGCTAGTAGTCTTCAAGCATTACAATTAAATTTTTCAAGCTCCTTAATGGTATAGAATAATCAATACACATTGAGCCTCTCTCACCTTGCCTAGAGTTTGAGCAGGTTTCGTACTGTGGTTACATTCAGTCTCTACTATAGTTTAGATCGAGACTTTCGTCCAGCAACCATCAGAGTTTTCAGTGTTATGCAGAACTTGTTTCAATCCAGTTCAATAACTGAGTGGCCATATAGGCTTTAGGGTTTGCAAACCTGACCAGGAGATTCCTAGTATGCCACTAGTCACCAGAAATATTTAAGAAACCAGAAAATAGAAACCAGAAAAGTCCAAAAACCTCTAGACGGAAAAGCAAGTTACACTTTTTGACACACTATCTTGTCTAATTCCTGTACAAAAATGGAAAGTACAAGGGTATTTCAAAAAGTTCATGGAAAAATAGAATTAAAAGATAAATAAGAATCTTTCCATGAACTTTTCGAAGTACCCTGTATGAAGCAATTTGAGGCATCTTCTCATGTCCTATGCTTTAAAAGGATCTCTGTTCTGGGTGTGAACCACAGAAGGCCTTGAAATACAATCTTCTCTGTCACCAGGCTGAGCATATTCTATCAGCATCTTTTTTCTTTTCAGGATGATACCAGCAAGCAAACCACCTGTATAAAGATGGAGATCTCTCAAGGAGGGGACTTTGCAGCCTTCCTTCTACAAGGCAAGATTAACCAAAGGCTGTTAAGGTTTAGATCTGCAGTCTCTTCCAGATGATTACCTTTTCCCCCAAACCTTTTATTTAGAAATAACTTTAGATTTACAGAAGAATTGCAAAGATAGTACAGAGAGTTCCCCTTTGCCCTTCAACTGGCTTCCCTAATACCAACATTTAACACGACCATTTTTTTTTTTTTTAAAGATGACCGGTAAGGGGATCTCAACCCTTGACTTGGTGTTGTCAGCACCACGCTCAACCAGTGAGCTAACCGGCCATCCCTATATGGGATCCGAACCCGTGGCCTTGGTGTTACCAGCACCGCACTCTACCGAGTGAGCCACAGGCCGGCCCCAACACGACCATTTTCTCATGTACGCTTGTAAAAACTTAACAAAATAACATTGATACAATACTGTTAACTAACTACTAACTATAGATTCTTTTTCAGATTTCAGGTTTTTCCCTAATCTAATGTTTTTGCTCCAAGGTTTAATCCAGGATACTGTATTGCATTTAGTCATTATGCCTTCTAAGTTTACTTCTATTTGTGACTGTTTCTTGGTCTTTCCTTATGTTTCATGGCCTTGACACTTTGGAAGAATGCCAGTCAGATGTTTTAAATGTCCGTCAATTTCAGTTTGTCTGATATTTTTCACATGATTCAACTGGGGTTAAGGATTTGAGGGTACCACATAGGGGAAGTGTTCTTTCCATTGTATCATATTAAGGAGTATGTGGTGGCAACACGCCTCACTACTGCTGATGTTAACCTCAGTCATGTAAAGTGCTGTCTGCGAGGTTTCTCCACTGTACAGTCACTGTTTTTCCCTTTTCATACTCTGTACGGAGCAAGTCACTAAGTACAGACCGCACTCAAGGGGAGATGACTTAGGCACCACCTCTTTGAGGTAGGAGAATCAAAGAAGTTTTGGACATATGTTAAAACCACCATGGTGATTAATAAACATTTTGGGGGAAATACTTGGAGATGATGCAAATATCCTGTTTGTCCTTAAAGTTTCAGCCACCAATCTTAGCAGTCATCATTGGGTCTTGCTTGCTGCAATCATTACTGTGGTAGCAACATATTTCATTCAAATATTTGTATCTTGATTTTTAACTTCTAAGTATTTAGACATATGGTATATGAAGGGACTTCAAAAAGTTCATGGAAAATAGATTTAAAAGGTAAAAATATAAAATATAAACTTTATTTGTCAACATAAGCTCCATCAAGTTCAAGACACTTTCGTAAGGAATGATACCAGCCATTTAGTCCATCCCTAAAGAACTGAGGGTCCTGAGAATTTAACCATGTTCCTGCAGTCGTTTTTACATTATTAACTGAAGAAAAATGGGTGCCCTTTAAAGATTTATTAAGATTAGGAAACAAAAAGAAATCAGAAGGAGCCAAATCAGGACTGTAAGGTGGATGCCTAATGATTTCCCATTGAGACTCTCACAAAATTGCCCTTGTTTGATGAGAGGAATGAGCAAGAGGATTGCCATGGTGGAAAAGGACTCTCTGGGGCCGGCCAGTGGCTCACTCAGGAGAGGGCGGTGCTGATAACACCAAGGCCAGGGGTTCGGATCCTATGTAGGGATGGCTGGTTAGCTCACTGGGTGAGCGTGGTGCTGACAACACCAAGTCAAGGGTTAAGATCCCCTTACCAGTTATCTTTAAAAAAAAAAAAAAGAAAGAAAGAAAAAAAAAAAGGACTCTCTGGTGAAGTTTTCCTGGGCATTTTTCTGTTACAGCTGTTGCTAGCTTTCTTGAAACACTCTCATAATTAGCAAATGTTAATATCCTTTGGCCCTCCAGAAGGTCAACAAGCAAAATGCATTGAGCATCCCCCCAAAATTTGCCATGACCTTTGCTCTTGACCAGTCCACTTTTGCTGTGACTGGACCACTCTCACCTTTATGGTAGTCATTGCTTTGACTGTGTTTTGCCTTCAGGATCATACTGGTAAAGCCACATTTCCTCTTTTACTACAGTTCTTCAAAGAAATGCTTCAGGATCTTGATCCCACTTGTTTAAAATTTCCTTTGAAAGTTCCGCTCTTATCTGCAGCTGATCTGGTACAACAGTCTTAGTACCCATTGAGCAGAACGTTTGCTCAATTGTAATTTTTCAGTCAGAATTATGTAAACCGAACCAATTGAATGTATATGGCATTGGCTATTATTTCTGCTGTTAATTGTTAGTCCTGTTCAATTAGGGCACAAACAAGATTAATTTTTCCACATAAATTTCTGTGAATGGTTGGCCACTGCAGGCTTCATCTTCAACATTGTTTCATCCCTGCTTAAAACTATTTATCCATTTGAGAACTGCTGATTCTTTGGCATTGTCCCCATAAACTTTTTGTAAAGTATCAGTGATTTTACCATTCTTCCATCCAAGCTTCACCATAAATTTGACGTTTGTCCTTGCTTCAATTTTAGCAGAATTCATGTTGCTCTGATAGGGGCTCTTGTCAAACTGAGGTCTTATCCTTCTTAGTTCCTCAAACTAGATCCTGTTCAGACATGTTATAACAAGTTAGTACAAGTTTACTTTTGTTTTTATCTATTTATTTATTTATTTATTTACTTATGGCCACAAAACAAGTCTTAACACAGTTAAAAAGACTAAGATCATAGAAAATATGTTCTCTGACCAAAATAGCAGAAGGAAATTTAGAAAATTCATAAATGTGTGGAAAGTAAACAACACTACCCCAAATAAATGATGGGTAAGAAGAAAAATCACAGGGAAGTTAAAGAGTACTTTGAGATAAAAATCATAACACAACACATCAAAATGTATAGGATGCAGGCCTCATCACTGCTTAGAGGAAAATTTACACTTGTAAACACCTATAGTAACAATAAGAAAAATCTCAAATCAGTACTGTAAACTTCTACCTTAAGAAAATAGAAAAACAAGAGCAAACTAAACCAAAAGCAAATATAGGTAGGAATAATAAAGATTACAACAGAAGGGCCGGCCTGTGGCTCACTCGGGAGAGTGCGGTGCTGATAACACCAAGGCCACGGGTTCGGATCCCATATAGGGATGGCCGGTTGCTCACTGGGTGGGCGTGGTGCTGACATAATAAAGATTACAACAGAAGGGCCGGCCTGTGGCTCACTCGGGAGAGTGCGGTGCTGATAACACCAAGGCCACGGGTTCGGATCCCATATAGGGATGGCCGGTTTGCTCACTGGTTGAGCGTGGTGCTGACAACACCAAGTCGAGGGTTAAGATCCCCTTACCGGTCATCTTTAAAAAAAAAAAAAAAAAGATTACAACAGAAATATATGAAATAGGGAATTAAAAAACAATAAAGAAAATCAATGAAACCAAAAGTTGTCTTTTTAAAAAGATCAACAAAATTTGCAAACCTTTATCTAGACTGATCAAGAAAAAAGAGAGAAGGCAGAAATTACTAAAATCAGAAATAAATCTAGGGGCATGGTAGAGCAGTTGCTTCTTCTATTACACTGGAGTGGGCTTTGAGGAGAGAGATGTCCTCTTCTTTTTCTGGTCTCCACTGGTGACTTCCCTTGTGTCACTGCAGTTGAGTGTCTGGCAGTCTGCCTACATGGCAACTGTGGCTACTGCTGTGGTGTCAAGCTGCCTTTGCAGCAGCCATGGCTATGGCGGTGGCTGTGGTGAGCTACCCACACAGAAATAGTGTTTTCTACGTGTTTCTTGCCTGCTTCCAAGTGGGCGATGCTGCCCTGGGCTCCTGCCTAAGACCCCTGGCATGCTCTGTTTCTTGCTTACTATCGAGCGGAAGGGGCTGCCCTCATCTCCTGCCTAGATCCGCAGGCATGATCTCTGAGTTTATTTTTGGTGCAAAAAAAATGTTGAAATTCATGCATAGTTTTTTCAAAATGCACATTTTCCATGAACTTTTTGAAGACCCCTCATATTTATATTCTTGCCCAAGGCCCCTCAAATGTTAGATGCTTGAGGAAAATATATATTTTATAATGCTTTGTGTGTCAAAGGAAACTTTTGTACCATCTGTATTAGTTTCCTAAGGCTGCCGTAACAAAGTAGTACAAACTGGGTAGCTTAAAACTATGGACTTTTGGGCCGGCCCGGTGGCGCACTGGATAAGTGCGCTGCTTGGGAAGTGCGGCGGCGCTCCCATCCGCCTTGGCCGTACAGCAGATCCTATGTAGGGATGGCTGGTTAGCTCACTGGGTGAGCTGACTTCAAGGATGGAGAAGACTGTATTAGTTTCCTAAGGCTGCCGTAACAAAGTAGTACAAACTGGGTAGCTTAAAACTATGGACTTTTGGGCCGGCCCGGTGGCGCACTGGATAAGTGCGCTGCTTGGGAAGTGCGGCGGCGCTCCCGCCCGAGGGTTCGGATCCCACATACAGACCAGTTCCCGCTCACTGGCTGAGCGAGGCGCGGGGGCAACGCCAAGGGTTGCAATCCCGTTGCTGGTCCCCGGTCCGGTACGGGGGCAACACTGAGGGTTGCGATCCGTTGCCGGACATGGAAAAAGACAAAAGACAAAAAAAAAAAAAAAAAACAAAACAAAACTATGGACTTTTATTCTCTTACAGTTCTGGAAGCCAGAAGTCTGAAACTGAGGTGTCCAGATGATTACTTTTTTAAAGAAACATTTAGCCAGGATCCCATTCCATAGGACAGCAACCTTTCTCAGGTTGGCAGGTATTCAGTACAGAAGCTGAGCATGTTTCTATGACAAGGTAAAGCCCCAGAACTACCCTATAGGTTACCATCTCCTCAAATATTGGTCAGAAGAATTCTTTTAAGGCATCTTTCCAAATTCTAACCCTTCCTTAGCCAAACTCCTCTCAGTTACTGATCCTATACATGCCAGCTTCCTCCCCAGACAGGTATAACTGCAAGGCAAAATGTCAGTAGAATTTACCATTTGCAACATGGAAAACATGGAGAATAGGAAGAGCAGCTTGGTTAAAAACTGTTCTATCAGTGCTGTGACTGTGAGAAGCCTCTATTTCCCTTAGATGGCAGTGGCTGGAGGGGATAACTTTCTATGGGAGAGTTATTTGGAGAGTGAGGACTTGCTACAACTTGCTAGAACTACATCTTCTTCAAAGTTTCTGTTCTGTGGATGCCTGCTGCAGAGGTGGCTGGTCTGTGTGCCAGAGGTTCTGAGAAGACATGTCATTTCTCAGGGGAAACTTGTCGCCTACTTGTAGTTGCTCAATGGTTCTTTGGTTTCCCAATGCAGGAGCTGGAGAAGTTTGGCTGGATGTGTATAAATTGCCCAAGGAGTCTTGGCTCAAGGAAGTGGAGCATGCCCAACTCACTTTAAATGCAAAGAAAAAAGTCAGACCGCTGCAACTGGTAAGAAACATTTCTGTTTTCAACCAATATGTTTCTCTCTACCCTTGATCCACATTTAACCAAAATCTGCCTTGGAATTCCAAGATGGATGAGGCCTCTGGAGGCTGTAAGAGAGGACAACAGGAACACTGGCACATGTCTCCCAAATCAATTTGCTTTGATTAAGATAAGATGTTAAAAAGCAGGGGTGTCTTCAGTAGTGGGAATTTCAGTACCACTCTTGTCTGGGAGTTGCCTCTCCACCAAGATCACTCCCAGGCATTTCTCTGGAAGGAGGGTGTTTTTCTGTTTCTTTGCTGGTTTGCCCTGGCGGGTGTGGGGATCCAAACCCTTGACCTTGGTCTTATTTCACCATGCTCTAACCAACTGAGCTAACCGGCCAGTCCCTAGCAAGAGGGTCTTTTGTCCTGACTCATGCCTCAAAGGTAATTTTTTCCCCTCCTGGGCTGAAATAATCCTTTTCTTGCCCTGAATTTACTAAATTTCCCATGTTATGGTATAAAGGCATTGTCACAATATACAAGAATAGTATATTCTTCCCATTATTCCTAGAAAGTAGAAACTCTACCATTTCAGATTAATTATATATGATGCCTGGGCCTTGTCCGGTGTCTTTAAGATACAGTTCTTCAGTAAATATTAAGACTTAATTTGCTTATTTATACAATGCATGCTTATTATTTTTGTTAACCACCAACAACTAATATTAATTAAGCACCCCTTTAAAACATATTGTATTAGGCACTAAAGAATTAGTGAAAGTATTAATAAAGGAGACTAGGATTGAGACTCACAATTTCACTGCTGAGCTAATTCAGTGGCTTTGAATAAATGCCTTTCTCCCCAGTGAATGTCTTTGTAGTGTGTTACACTTCTTTTTCTTGTGTAACGGAGAGAAAAAAGAATTTTGCAATTACCTAAGCGCTATGTATGCACTGAGGCCTGGAGGGACTGCACTTCAGTAATTTCCCCATTAGCAGGAGAAAACTGAATGTGTCAGTCCATTTGAAAGTTAGCCTCTCCCTTTTTTACTGTAAAGACAAGGAAGTTTCACAAGAAAATTCAATTGATTGAATCATTACAAAGAACACAAGGACTAGTAGCAACAGCCTGAGCAACTCTGTCCAACAAATTTTAGTTTGTATTTGGGAACCACAAAATAGTCTGAAAGTATATTGGAGGGAATTGATATTGATGACAAAAGAAAATTTGCAGCTATACATTTGCTTGTCAGGGTTTCCTCTCTGCGAAAAGTTATTTTTAGGGCCGTCCCATGGCTCACTTGGAAGAGAGTGGTGTGATAACACCAAGGCCACGGGTTCAGATCTCTAGATAGGGATGGCCGGTTCGCTCACTTGGGAGAGCGTGGTGCTGACAACACCAAGTCAAGAATTAAGATCCCCTTACTGGTCATCTTTAAAAAAAAAAAAGTTATTTTTCATGATCTAAATAAAGCATTGTCTGCCTTATTTGAGATTTTACAGCTATACTTTGTTGTGTAATGTTATGGTTCCCTTTCTATAAAACATTACTTTTGGTGATCTAAATAAAGTCTTGTTTGAAAGGAAAAAAGTATTCCCTTCAACTTAGAGTTCTATTTTTTGTTTCTCCAAATATAATTTAAGATCCTGGAAAAAGGGATCATGTGTTTCAATTCTGCAAGCCAGAGGACCACACAGATATTGGTCCTCCATGTCACTTTTTATAAGAGTAATTGGGGGGAAGAAAGAACATGTCAGAAAATTGAAGGGGAAAAGGGGACCATCCAGCAAACCTATTGGGAATTAATTTTCTCATTTTTCTCCTCAGACTCAGAGCACTTTCGATTCCATTACTTCAGATAATTTAGAAATGGTAAGAAACTTGTAAAAAGATCTCCAGAGAGACTTAAGTTGCATTTTTGAGATTTTTATTTTTACTTGAAATTTCTTTTTTTATTTTAGTTTATCAATGTACAATGTAGTTGACTGTTGTGTCCCTTTACCAATTCCTCCTTTCCCCCCCTCCATCTCCCCCCTCCCCCATCAATATCACGTCTGTTCACCTGTCTTAACAAGTTCAAGGTATTCTGGTGGTTGAGTCTTCTTCCCCCCTCTCCTGTTTATTTGTTTGTATATTTATTTACTTATTTATTTTAGCTCCCACAAGTAAGTGAGAACATGCAGTATTTGTCTTCTGTGCCTGGCTTATTTCACTTAATATGATTTTCTCTAAGTCCATCCAAGTTGCTGCAAATGATAGTATTTCATTTTTTTTTATAGGAGAGTAGTATTCCATTGTGTAGATATACCACATTTTCCTTATCCACTCATCCGATGATGGGCATTTAGGCTGGTTCCTACTCTTGGCTATTGCAAATAGTGCTGCAGTAAACATGGTATACAGGTATCCCTTCGATATGATGATTTCCATTCCTCTGGGCATATATCCAGCATTGGAATAGCTGGGTCATATGGTAGATCTATCTGTAATTGTTTGAGGAAGGTCGTATAAAACTTTCACCTTTTACTTGAAATGTCTTTTATATATCAAATATATTAGTAAAATGTTTCACCAGGGCACTCTTCAGATTCTCTGAGACTTAATCTTGTGCCTCACGCATTGAAGATGGCCTCCTAGTATTGAGGATAATTGACCCAAGTCATTTGTCCAGAGGTGGGTTTACCTGAAGCTAAGGGAGCTTAAATTTCAGAGCCCCTTCCAAGGCCCTGTGAGGGGACCTAGCAATGTGTTCACATGATCATATATTTTTGTAAAATTGGCAAAAGTAACATTTTAACCACAATCCCGTAAGACCACTGTCCCTTTTCACTCCCCTGTGTTTTCTTCTAATACTTTCATAGTTTTGTTTTTGACATTTTATTCTTTAATTCATACGGGAGTTACTTGTGTGAATAGAGCAAGGAAGGGATCAACTTTTATATACATTTTTTCAAATAGCCAGTTGCCACACCAATATTTTTGATTAACCCATCCTTTCCCAGTTGTTTTGAAATGTCACCTTTATCATTCCTATAGATATTTCTATACTCTCTGTCCTATTCCATTAAAACATTTGTCTGTGCCTACACCAAGACCTTATAAACTTTGGAGCGAAACTGCCAGGGTTCTAATCTTGTCTATGCCAGGTCGCTGGGTGACTTTATTGTAAACGCATATTTTGTGTTCTGTTTCCTATACTTGGATGTTTTTCTACCTTTTGGGAGAGCTCATCAACATGTCTCCAAACTTTTACTAAGTTTTTCATTTCTGCTTTCATATTTTAATTTATAAGAGCCTGTTTTTGTTCTCTGATTGTTCCTCTCCCATTTATTTATTTATTTATTTGTTTGTTTATTTATTTTGTGTACTATTTTCTTTTTTTCTTTTTTTTTTTTGTCTTTTTTCGTGTCCGGCAACGGATCGCAACCCTCAGTGTCGCGCCCGTACCGGACCAGGACCGGCAACGGGATCGCCACCCTCAGCGCTGCACCCGCACCTCGCTCAGCCAGTGAGCGGGAACTGGTCTGTATGTGGGATCCGAACCCTCGGCGGGAGCGCTGCCACTCTCCCAAGCGGCGCACTGTAGCAGTGCGCCACCGGGCCAGCCCTTGTGTACTATTTTCATTTCACAAATGCAATATGACTTTTCTGAAGACATTTATGATAATTTTTGATGTTTTTCCTTCATGTATGGTCTCTGTTTCCCACATGTTGCTTTTTGATTCCTGTGTATTCATTTTGGTCCCTTTCAGATGAGATGCTTTCCCTGTTCTCTACTCAGATCTGAGAGCGGCATCAAGAAATGACAGGAAGCTCTGTGGGCATGGATGGTGTTTGTTGGCAGTAGTTGTAATATAAGGTACCCTAACTGGGCTGTTTTATTGGGAAACACTCCCATCAGTGGCCTGGAGCATTTTCCCTCTGGCTGATCAGTCTTCCCAAACATGGCTCTTCTAATCTCTTGCCTGAGTCATAGAGCCACATGGGAAAGATGGCTTGGGAGTAAGGGATAATCTCAGCATTCAACATGTAAACTTTAACTTTATTCACTATGTGGAGTTAGGGAGGAAATCTAAGAGTTTAGATTCTTAGGCTTTACAAAGATACTTTCAACCAGTCCTCCTGCTGCCAACCCCACTGGCATTTCAACTTCCAGAGATGCCTGGAGCTGCTATTTTCTTGAGTCTTAGGGGGTTTGTGGTATAAATAAAGTGGCTACTAGGCTTTCTCCCCTACTGGTTAGGATCTAACTTTCTTGGGTCTGCTAAATCATTCAGCCATCTGCTTTCCAGCTTTAAGATGTTGTTGCTTTTGTCTCTTATTCTTTTGATCCTTATGAATTTATATGCCTTTTTAAAAAAACCTTTATTGTCATTTTAATGGGGTTTCAGGAGGGAAAGGAGTTAAAGGCATGTGTTCCTTCTCCCAGCTATATTTTCCAACTAGTTATTGCTGGTCCATGGCTATTATCAGTGTTCATCAGGTCCAGCAAAGAAATTGGAAGGGCATCAAGTTTCAGAAAATTGGCAGGAAACAAGAGAGGGCAGGCAGTGAAAATGTTGTAGCCAGGACACCACAACCAGTACTGCTGAACATTACCACCCTCATGAGACAGCCCCCCAAACTGATGCTAGACTTCTCATGATGAGAGTGCCATTGGGCTCTGGCCATGTTTGCCTTCACTGTAAATAATTTCTCTACTCTTTCTTAATTTCTGTGTCACTCCCTAAAGATTCAAAGTTATGGGCAGGAGTATACAACTGATTAAGTCTAGGTCATGTGCCAATACGTACTTCCAAGGGACAAGAAGAAGTATCTGGCCCCTTCAGTTCCTTAGAAGGAGGCAGATTATTCAAGGGTCACATAATAGGGCAGTCTCTTCTTTTTTAAAATAGAAAAGGTGTTTAGGACTGGGTAGCCAAAACGATGACAAATGTTCACTACACTGGTGCATAAGAAAGTTATTGATTTTTGTATATTGATCTTGTATCTGCCCCCCAGGACCAAGATTAGGGTGAAGTAAGTGAGGCACAGAGGGTGCAAAATTTAAAAAGACACTCTCAGGGTCATGCAAGTGCAGGGTGGCACCTGAGAATGAGTGCCTCCTTAAATTTACACCCCGGGTACCTCATTTTCTTTATGCTAGTCCTGGTACTGTTGGCCTCTACTAAACTTAGTTCTAATGGTTGCCAGATGACACTCTTGGATTTTCTAGATAAATAATAATAACTGTAAATACAACTTTTTCCCTTTCAAGTATTTATGCCTCCTATTAATTGTTCTTGCCTTTTTATATTTTCTAGAATTGCTAGTAAAATGTTGAATAATAGTGGTGGTAATGGGATATCCATGACCTGTTCATGACAATGAGAATGCTTTAAATGTTTTACTAATTAAGCATGAAGCTTACACACTAAGTTTTTGGTAAATATCCTTTATCATATTAAGTACGTGTCCCTCTAGTCTTGGCTTACGAAGAGGTTTGTTTTGTTTTGTTTAAATTGGGAATGGATGTTGACTTTTATCAAATGCTTTTCTCTCACCTTTTTTTAAAAAATAAATTTTATTGCATATATTTAAGGTATACAACATGATGTTATGAAATACATATAGATAGTAAAAAAAGTTACTATAGGTGAAGCAAATGAACATATCCGTCATCTCACACAGTTCCTTTTTTTTTTTTTTTTTTTTTGCTTTTCTGGCAAGAGCAGCTAAAATCTACTCATTTAGCATGAATCCCCTGTACAGTACAATTTTATTACTTAGAGTCCTCATGTTGTACATTAGACTTGTTCATCCTATATATCTGCTTTGTATCCTCTGACATGCTTCTCCCCATTTCCTCCCATAGCCCCTGCTGCCCCTCGTAACCACTACTTTGTTCTCTATCTCTGTATATTTGATTTTTTTTTTTTTTTTTTTGTCTTTTGTCTTTTTTCCGTGTCCGGCAACGGATCGCAACCCTCAGTGTTGCCCCTGCACCGGACCGGGGACCGGCAACGGGATTGCAACCCTCGGTGTTGCTCCCTGTTGCTCCCGCGCCTCGCTCAGCCAATGAGCGGGAACCGGTCTGTATGTGGGATCCGAACCCTCGGGTGGGAGCGCTGCCGCGCTTCCCAAGTGGCGCACTATCCAGTGCGCCACCGGGCCGGCCCTATATTTGATTTTTTTTAAAAAGATTCCACATATGAGTGAGATCATGCAATATTTTTCTTCCTGTGTTTTGCTTATTTCACTTAGCATAGTGTCTTCCAGGCTCATTTATGTTGTGGCAAATGGTAAGGTCTCATTCTTTTTAGAGATGAGTAATATTTCCATTGCACATACGTACAGTGGGCCTTATCCATTCGTCCATTCGGACACTTAGGATCTTTCTGTGTCTTGGCTATTGTGAATAATGCTGCAGTGAACATGGGTATGCAGATATGTTACAAAGTGGTGATTTCATTTTGTTTGGGCATATGCCTAGAAGAGGGACTGCTAGGTCATATGTCAGTTCTATTTTTAATTTCTTTAGAAATCTCCGTATTATTTTCCATAAGGGCTGTACCATCCCTCATCTTTTGAGATGAGTTTTTCTCCTTCAATCTGCTAATGAAGTGGGTTACATTAATAGTTTTTCTCATGTTGAAACATTCTTCCTTTCATTCTTGGGTAACCCATACTTGGTCATAATTCATTTAATTACACTATCAGTTTGCTTTCATAACATTAAAATCTTAAATAAAATATTAGAAAAGCAACTGAAAGATCTCTGTTTGTTGATAGTTCTATGCTCATAGATAGTTTCAAGTTCAGACATACAATTGACTTATAGTTTGTGTGTGTGTGTGTGTGTGTGTGTGTGTGTGTGTGTGTGTGTGTGTGTGTGTGTGTTTTTCTGGTCAGCTTTTGGTATCAGTGTGTGCTAGCCTTGTAAGGTAAGTTGGATATCTTTACTTTTTTCCACCTAGGTCTGCGTAAGTCCTGAGATCTTACTTAGCAGTAAAAATTTTTTGTGTGTTTTCAATTTCTTCTATGGTTATTAGTCTATCATTTTTTAAGCATTTGAGCCAATTACAATCATAATCCATTTAATTTAGACATTATAATTTATTAGGATGTATGTGTATAAATATGTTTCTCCTATAATATAAAATTTTAAAAACTCCTCTATCTCTTAAGTTATTACTCTTCCTTATTCCTAATGTTATTTATTTGTGCCTTTTTACTTTTTAAATACACTCTTCACAGATCTAACTTTCTGATTTTGATGTGCTCATATTTTGTTAAGAAATTTTGCATCTCTCTTCATGAGAGATACTTGTAGTTTCATTTTCTTGTGACATCTTTCACTGTGGTATCAGGGTAAGGTGGTTCTTATGTAATAAGCTGGGGAGTGTTCTGTCTCTTCTATTTTCTGGAAGAATTTGTACAGAACTGACATTATGTCTTCCTAAAATGTTTGATAGAGTTTATTCATAAAGCCACCTGGTCCTGGAATTTTCTTTATGGAACTACAAATTCAATTTCTTTAATAGATAAAGGGCTATTCAGGTTATCTATTTCTTCTTAAGTAAGCTTTCGTATTTTGTATCTTTCAAGGAATTTGTCCATTTTCTCTAAGTTGTCAAATTTATTGGATTAAAGTGGTTCATAACATTCCCTTATTATCCTTTTATTATCTTTAAAATGTGCCCTGATGTCATTGCTCTCATTTCTGATATTGGTAATTTGTATCTTCTCTCTTTTTTAATCAGCTTAGTTAGATGTTTGTCAGTTGTATTAATCTTTTCGAAGAACAAGTGTCTTAGTCCGTTTTCTGTTGCTTATAACAGTACGTGAAACTGGGTAATTTATAAAGAAACAAAATTTATTTCTTAAAGTTCTGGAGCCCAGGGTTGAGGGGCTGAATCTGGTGAGGGCCTTCTTGCTGGTGGGGACTCTATGCAGAGTCCCGAGGTGGTGCAGGGTATCACATGGTGAGGAAGCTGAGAGTGCTAGCAAAGGTCTCTCTGCCTCTGCTTATAAAGCCACCAGCCCCACTCCCATGATAACCTATTAATCCACTAATCCATGAATGGATAAATCTATTCATGAGAATAGATTAAAGGCCCCACCTCTCAATGCTGCCACATTGAGGATTAAGTTTCAACATGAGTTTTGGAGAGGACAGAAATTCAAACCATAGCAACATGCTTTTATTTTCATATATTTTTCTCTCTTTTTTGTTTTCTATCTCACTGATTTCCAATTTGATTTTTATTATTTCCTTTGTTCTGTTTACTTTGGGTTTAGTTTTTTTTTTTTTTTCCTTTTTGTCTTTTTTTGTGACCGGTAATGGGATCGCAACCCTCAGTGTCGCGCCCGTACTGCGACCGGCAACGGGATCGCAACCCTCAGTGTCGTGCCCGCACCGTGCTCAACCAGTGAGCGGACCAGTCTCTATATGGGATCCGAACCCTTGGCGGGAGCGCCGCCATGCTCCCAAGTGCCGCACTCAACCGAGTGCACCACCGGGCCGGCCCCAGGTTTTTAGTTTTTTACTTGTCTTCTAGTTTCTTAAAGTAGAAGCTCAGATCATTGATTTGAGATCTTTCTTCTTTCCTAATATAGATAGTGCTGTAAACTTATGTTTAAGTACTGCTTTAGCTGCATCCTTTACATTTTGATATGTTTTCATTTTTATTCAATTTAAACTACTTCCTAGTATGTTTTTTTTATTTCTTCTTTGGCCAATAGATTGTTTAGAAGCATGTTATTTAGTGTCCAAATATTGGAGATATTACAGATTATCTCTCTTTGACTGGTATCCAATTTAATTCTATTATGATCAGAAAACATACTTTATATAATCTGAATCTTTTTAAATTTATTGAGATTTATTTTATGCCCAGAATATGGTTTATCTTTGTAAATGGTCTATGTGCGCTTCAAAAGAATGTGTATGGGTCTGCTATTATTAGTCAAGTTATTCAAGTCTTTTATATCCTTACTATATTTTTACTGATTTTCTGTCTTTCTTATTCTACCAATTATTGAAAAAGGTATCTCTAAGATTGTAGATTTATCTATTCCTTTTTTCATTTCTGTGAGTTTTTGATCCAAGTATTTTGAAGCCCTGTTCAATTCATAATAATTTGGAATGTCATGTCTTCTGCTGAATTGACCATTTTATTATTATTCACTGACTTCTTTTTTTTAATTGCTGCTGGCTGGTATAGGGATTTGAACCCTTGACCTTGGTGTTGTCACTAACTAGTCAGCCCTATTCACTGAGCTTTTGGTCCCTGGAAATATTCTTTGTTCTGAAATCTTCTTTTTCTTTTTTTGTTCCGAAATCTTCTATGTCAGATATTAATATAGCCATACCAGCTTTCTTCTGACTAGTTTTAGTAAGATGTATCTTTTTCTGTACTTTTACTCTTGACATATTTGTGATTAAAATAAGTTTCTTTTTGGCAGTGTATAATTGGATTTTGTCTTTTTATACAATCTGTCGATCTCTGCCTTTTATTTATTTATTTATTTTATTATTATTTTTTTTTTAAAGATGACTGGTAAGGGGATCTTAACCCTTGACTTGGTGTTGTCAGCACCACGCTCAGCCAGTGAGCGAACCGGCTATCCCTATATGGGATCCGAACCCGGGGCCTTGGTGTTATCAGCACCGCACTCTTCCAAGTGAGCAACGGGCCGGCCCAATCTCTGCCTTTTAACTGGGGTGTTTAGACCATGTACATTTAATGAGACTATTGATATGTTTGAGTTTAAATCTACCAGCTTGCTATTTACTTTCTATTTGTCCCATTTGTTTTTCTTCCTTTTCCCTCTTTTACTGCCTTCTTTTAGAATGAGTGTTTTTAATGATTTCATTTTATCTCCTTTTTTGGCTTATTTCCATTGCCTTTTCTTTATTTTAGGAAAACATTTGTTTTAAAGGAGACATTAAGTTGAGTCTTCCAGTTCATATAATGAAGATCAAACCACCTAAACCTGTTACAGGTAAGTATGATTCAACTAATACTCTCTGTATTAGTCCATTTTGTGTTGCTTATAACAAAATACACAGAACTCGGTAATTATAAAGAAAAACAAAATTTATTGCTTACAGTTTCTAAGGCTGAGGAGCCCAAAGTCCATCTGGTGGTGGTGACAGTGACCCAGGGATCTCACATTGCAAATGGTGGGAGCAGAGAGAGCAGAGAGAGAGAGAAAGACAGACTCCCCTCTTCTTTTAAAGCCCTCAGAACCATGCCCCGACCACCATTTTTAGTCCATTCATTACTGCACGGTCCTATAATCCAATCACTTCTTCAAGGCCCCACCTTACAATTACCCTAATAGGATTTCCCACCCTGTTAACAGTCACAATGGGGGCTAAGTTTCTAATACATGAAACTTGGGGGATACAATTCAAGCTTCATTGAGTTTTGGGGGGATATAATTCAATCCACTACACTCTTTTTCCTTTTGTCATTGATTTCTTCATTTTTTTCCTTCTTTTCTTTTCTCCACATTTCTCATCTTTTCTATTTATCAGAAGCAATATCTAAATTACAAGGATAGTTCGGAAGAGGAAATTTTTAAAAACTCATTAGCTCTGGGACCTAAAAGCAAAAAAATGTAAATGTTATAAGGATACAGTTAACATAATTGGAAGGTCAGGAAAGAGGGACGTCTTTTCCAATTGCTAGGTGGAGTTCATTTATTCCTACATTCCTGTGTTAATCTATTTGATTGCTAGTTGGAGTTCGTTTATTCCTACATTCCTCTGCTAATTCATTCATCAGTATTTGCTGAGTACCCATAATGCACCAAGCACAAAGATGACTAAGACATGTCTTCTGTACTCTGAAAGCTGATGGTCTACCAAAAGGGAGTGGGAGGAAACCACCCTATGGTGATAAGTGGCAATGTGATAAATACAGCAGGGGAACATCTAAGACCGTGAAAACATAGAGGAAGGAGTGGCTGACTCTGCCAAGGGAGTAGACAAAAGCCTTATCTTCAGAGGAAGGGACATTTGGGCAAGGTTTTGAAGAATAAGTGGAAATTGGTCAAGAGGTACAGAGGGGATAGGCATTGTAGGCAGAGAATAGAGAGTATATCCTCTCAGCACTCACACATGATCTCAAAGATGTATCTACAAGAATGATCACCATAGCATTATTCACAGAGGCAAAACATTAGTTAGATAAAATCTGATACACTTACACAGAGCAATACTTTGCAACCACTAAAAAACAAAGAGGGAAATATAAAAGGCCAAGAATAGTCAGTTCACTCTTGGAAAAAAACATGGTGATAGAACTTGCTCTACCAAGATTTGTTAAAAAGCTACAGTAATTAAGATAAAAAATAGATGAATGAGTAACAGAAATATAAATTAAATACAGATATATAGAAATAATAAATAGAAAATAGGTGAAAGGGCCAGCCCCGTGGCTCACTTGGGAGAGTGCAGCACTGGTAGCGCCGAGGCCACAGGTTTGGATCCTATATAGGGATGGCCGGTGAGCTCACTGGCTGAGCATGGTGCATTCACACTGTGCCGAGGGTTGCGATCCCCTTACTGGTCGAAAAGAAAAAAAAATAAAATAAAATTGGATTCTCTTTAAAAAAGAAAATAGGTGAAAAATAGGTGAACAAAACAGGATAGGGAGGCCAGAATAGACCCAGGCATAAATGGACACTTGATGCATGACAGAAGTGGCATGATAGAGCAGTGGAGAATGGATGGTCATTTCAATGAGAGGTGCTGGCTGTCCATATGGAGACAAAAATAAAACTTGACCCCAGCCTCATACCATATGCAAAACTAAATTTCAGATGAACTGTACAAGTAAATATGAAAATGCAAAATAATAAAGCTTTTAGAAAATGATATAAACAGGGCTAGCTGGTTAGCTCAGTTGGTTAGAGTGTGGTGTTAGAACACCAGGGTCAAGAGTTTGGATCCCTGCAGATGACATGATCTTATACACAGAAAAACTTAAAAGCTCCACCCAAAACCTGTTAGAACTGATAAATGAATTCAGTAGAGTTGTGGGGTACAAAATCAACATACAAAAGTAAGTAGCATTTCTATAAAGCAATAACAAGCTAGCTGAAAAATAAATTAAGGAAGCAATCTCATTTACAATAGCCACAAAATAAATAAATAAATAAAATACCTAGGAATAAATTTAACCAAGGAGGTGAAAGATCTCTACAAGGAAAATATTAAACAATGATGAGAGAAATTGAAGAGGACACAAAGAAATGGAAAGACATCCTGTGTTCATAGATTGGAAGAATTAATATTGTAAAAATAACCATACTACAAAAAGCAATCTATACATTCAATGGAATCCCTATCAAAATACCAAAGACACTTTTCACAGAAATAGAAAAAAATCCTAAAATTCATATGGCACCACAAGAGACCCTGAATAGCCAAAGCAATTCTGAGCAAAAGGAACAAAGCTGGAGGCATCATGCTACCTGAATTCAAAATATACTGCAAAGCTATATTAATCAAAACAGCTTGGTACTGTCATAAAAACAGACACATGACCAATGGAATAGAATAGAGAACCCAGAAATAAGACCATGTGTTTACAGCCAACTGATTTTCAACAAAGGTGCCAAGAATATTCATTGGGGAAAAGACAGTCTCTTCAGTAAATGGTGCTGAGAAAACTGGATATCCATATGCTGAAGAATGAAACTAGACCCCTATCTCTTACCATATACAAAGACCATCTCAAAATGGGTTAAAGACTTAATGTAGAACCCAGAACTATGAAATTATTGGAGGAAAACAGGGGAAATGCTTCAGGACATTATTCAGGGCAAAGACTTTATGGGGAAGACCTCAAAAACACAGGAAAAAATAAACAAAATAACAGCAAAAATGGACAAATGGGATTGCATCAAGCTTAAAAACTTCTGCACAGCAAAGGAGACAATTAACAGAGTGAAGAAACAACCTGAAGAATGACAAAAAATACTTGAAAACTATTCATCCAACAAGGGTTTAATATCCAGATTATAGAAGGAACTCAAACAATTCAGGAGAAAAAAACAAACAAAACCCCCAAAACGAACGATCTAACCAAAAAATGGGCAAGTGAGCTGAATAGACATTTCTCAAAAGAAAATTTGAAAATGGTCAATAGGTATATGGGAAAATGCTCAACATCTCTAATAATCAGGGAAATGTAAATCAAAACCATAATGGTGGGCTGGCGAGTTAGCTCAGTTGGTTAGAGCACAGTGTTAGAACACCAAGCTCAAGGGTTCTGATCTCCACCTGCCAGCCACAAAAAACAAAGCCCCCCCCAATGAGATATCATCTCACTCCAGTTAGAATGGCTATTACCAAAAAGAAAGAAAATAACAAATGCTGGTGAGGATGCAGAGAAAAGGGTAACTCTTATATGCTGTTGGTGGGCATGTAAATTAGTACAGCCAATATGGAAAACATGGAGGTTCCTCAAAAAGCTAAAAATAGAACTGCCATGTAATTCAGCACTCCCACTACTGGGTATAGATCCAAAGGAAAGGAAATCAGTATATCAAAGAGATATTTGCACTCCCATGTTTATTGCAACACTATTCACAATAGCCAAGATATGGCCATCAGCAGATGAATGGATAAAATGTGGTATATATACACAAGGTAATACTATTCAGCCATAAAAAGGAGTGAAATTCTGTCATCCCTAGCAACATGGATGAGCTCAGAGGACATTATAAGTAAAATAAGCCAGGGGGCCGGCCCGGTGGCGCGCTGCTACAGTGCGCCGCTTGGGAAGCGCGGTGGCGCTCCCGCCGAGGGTTCGGATCCCACATACAGACTGGTTCCCGCTCACTGGCTGAGCGAGGTGCGGGAGCAACACCGAGGGTTGCAATCCTGTTGCCGGTCCCGGTCCGGTACGGGCATGACACTGAGGGTTGCGATCCATTGCCGGTCACGAAAAAAGACAAAAAAAAATAAAAATAAAAATAAATAAGCCGGGCACAGAAAGAGAAACACCGGACATATGTGGTAGCTAAGAAAGTTGATAACACAGAAGTAGAGTACAATAGCGTTTACCAGAGGCTGCGAAGGGGAATGGGGACGGGGCACAGCGAGAGATTGATTAATGGATACAAAATGACAGATAAATAGTAGGAATAGGATCTAGTGTTCTATAGCACTGTGGGGTGACTATAATTAACAACAACTTATTGTATACTTTCAATTAGCTGGAAGAGAGGATTTTGAATGTTTACAACACTAAGAAATGATAAGTTTTTGAGGTGATGGATATGTAGATTAACCTGCTTTGATCATTACACATTGTAATATTAAAATATCACATAGTGCCCCATAAATATGTACACTTGTTATGTGTCAATTAAAAAATTTTTTTTTAATTCTAAAATTATCAAGGAAAAGAGATAATTCAGTTCAAAACAAGCAAGAGTATTGTATAAGCCATTTGCAAAAGAGATTATTCAAATGGCCAATAAACTTATGAAAAGATGCTCAACATCATTAGTCACCAGGGAAATGCAAATTAAAACCACAATGAGATACCACTACACACTCACTAGGATAGCTATAACTGGAAAAGACTGACCATACTAAGTGTTGGTGAGGATGTGGAACAATCAGAACTCCCATACATTGCGTTTAGCAATGATATTGGTACAACCACTTTGGAAAACAATTTGGTATTATCTAGTAAAGTTGAATATAATTTCTATCCTGTGACCCAGCACTTACACTGCTAGCTAGAGTGATCAACCATACCAGTTTGCCTGACTGAGGGACAGGGGTTTCCTGGGATGTTGAGATTTTCGGTGCTAAAACTAGGAAACTCCTGAGCAAACCAGTTTAAGTTGGTCACCCTACTTCTAGGTATATACCTATAGATTTGCAAGCAAATGTGTACCAGAAGACATATACAAGAATGGTAACGGTGACATGATTTTCGATAGCTGTAAACATGATACAGCCAAATGTCCATCAACAGTAGAACAGATACATGGTGCTATATTCATTCAATGGAATACCATACAGCAGTGAAAATGAACAAACTAGGGCTGGCCCGGTGGCGCACTGGATAGTGCGCCGCTTGGGAAGCGCGGCGGCGCTCCCGCCGAGGGTTCGGATCCCACATACAGACCGGTTCCCGCTCACTGGCTGAGCGAGGCGCGGGAGCAACACCGAGGCTTGCGATCCCGTTGCCGGTCCCCGGTCCGGTACGGGGGCAACACTGAGGGTTGCGATCCGTTGCCGGACACGGAAAAAAGACAAAAAAAAAAAAAAACGAACAAACTACAGCTACACACAACAAAATAGATAAATCTCACAAGCAATATTGAGCAAAAGAGGGCAGACATAGAATTAATACTGTATGATTTCCCTTATGTACAGTTCAAAGTCAGGCAAAATGAAACTATAGTGTTGAGAATGCATGTTTAGATGGTAAAATTATAAAATGTGCAATAAAGTGGCTACCATGATAGTGAGGAGAGTGGTCACCATTCTTCGCAGGGGGTTGTGATTGGAACGGGGTCCTTGGGAAACTTCTAGGGAGCTAGTGATGTTGTATTTCTTGATCTGAGTAGATAATGTAAGATGCTTGCTTTGTAATAATTTATTAAGATATATATTTTTATGCCCCTTTCTGTACGTGTGTTACATTTCACAATAAGAAAAGGTTTAGTAAATAAAAATAAGCAACAAACAATGAGGAGGATCTATAGTACTAATATGATCTCCAAGATATTTTAAGAGAAAATGCAAGGGATATAGTACGTAACAGCAGTTCTCAAACTTTAGCTGCATCAGACTCACTTGGAGGACTCATTAAAACCCAGATTGCTGGACTCCACCACATAGTTTCTGTTCTAATAGGGCTGGGGTGGGGCCTGAGAATATGCATTTCTTTTTTTTTTTTTTTTTTTTTTGGCTGG